>NC_037669.1:387452-494624 GCF_003255815.1 Theropithecus gelada | reverse complement strand
CGCGGCCGCTGCACCCAGCCCGGGGAAACAAGCCAAACACCACCTCAAAAAAAAAAAAAAAAAAAAAAAAATTGTTTCCAGAGTGGTCACTTTTACCTCATGAAGTGTGGCTAAAAGTCATGATCTGATAATTACAGCATCTGGGTTACTTCAGATTAGCATCTGTTTATTGTAATGTCTTTTCCCTTGAGATTTTGTCACTTTTTTTTCTTAGTTGTCAGTATGTTCAGTAATTTTGGGTTGTATTGTGAACCTTTAGAATACTATGTTTGAGAATCTAGGTCCTGTTAAATTTGTGAAGAGCACTGGTTTGTTTGTTCAAGCAGGTAATCAGCTGATTAAGCCCAGACTGTAAGGTTTGCTTTGCCTTTTATGGGCAGTGGTTTTCAATAGCAGTTTAGTTTTAAAGTTTTGCTGTGTGGTTTGGGCCTGCTCATTTCATGAAAAACTCATGAGTTGACCCGGAATTTGGCTGGAGTCATATATTCCTTCTCTTCTTGAAGACTTTGATGTACTCACTTGGGTATGTTCTTTACAAGTACAGCTTAGGGGTGAGTTTAGGACTTAGGTTGGTTTATATGCAAAATTTAGGGATTCTCTTCACTAGATACCTCTTCTTATGAGTTTATGCCTCACTTTCTGGATTCTAAAATCCCCTTTTGCTGAGTCATCGGCCAAAAATAACAGGGGTCTTTTCAGGTATTTAGCTTTCTACATTCTTAGGAGGCGCTGAACAACTAAAGACAGCAATAAGATGAGAGAAAGAGAAATAATAATTTTCTCCCCACCCTCATTCTTTTTGCACAACAGGACCTGTTTTGCTGATTCTCCTACCTAAAAAAAGAAGGGATTTTTCTTTTGGGTCTTATGCATGTGCACCTTCTGCACTGGGATGATGTTGCTACATCACTGGGGTAGGTTTCAGGGCAGTGCTGCGAGAGAAAAAAGAGGAAAAGTAAATGAGGACATACTCCATAATCTACAGCTCACACAGGTCCTTCCTCCCAGTCCTTTGACTGGATTTTGCTGACCATAATCATTACAAAGTTCCTGGCTTGGCCTAGCCTTAGTTTAAAGACATAAAGGAAAAATAAACAAACAACAACAACAACAAAACAACTCATCAATACAGCTCTTCAAGTTTTGACTTCCCTTTTCTATCTGACTGCGATGATTTTTCAGAATCCTCAGAGGTTTTCTTTTTCTTCTTTTCTGTTTGTTTGTTGGGTTTTGTTGAGAGAAGGAGATTTGGGGTCCAGAGTTATTAGTTATAATCAGTAGGAGAGAAGCTACAGTGGGCTTACTTAATCATAAAATTCGTTAAAATCTCAAATTTTATACCAGAAATTTTGATAATAATGAGACTGTGTCCTAGGAAAGTTTAAGGGCAAGTGTGTGTAATAATCTACACTATCAAGATTCCTGCAGATCTTAGACTACGGCATGAATAAAGTTTGGACATTTACCAGACATCTCTGAAGGCAGTTATCTCATCTGTTTAATGGGATAGTAACCCTTGCCTCCGAGAGTTTTGATGTGTAATAAATGAATGTGCATATAGCACATATCAGCAATGCCTGGCATACAGAAGGTGTTTAACAATGATCACTATATTAGTGCAGAACATTTAATTTTAGAATAGCCACATACTAATTGTTCGCCAAAGTATTTTGAACTTACAAAGTTCAAAATGAATAGCTACAAAAATACCTACCTTAATTTCAATAGCATTATTTGGCATAATCTAAGTGATATATGTATGTATGATTATTCTGGTATCTAACCAATCACCTTAAATTATTTTTAAAATTTAATTCCTTACAGCAATTCTATAGGCCTAGGAACCATTACTATTCTCATTACATACAACCTCAAGAGTGAAAAAGCTGGCTTGAGAGCCTAAACAGGTACCTCTATGCATTTTGCCTATATTTGTTTCACTGTAATGATGTCTAATTTGCCTAGTATAAAATTATTGGCCAGTATCATTTGCTTTTTGAGGAAACACCAAAAACTGGAAGGTAGGGCCTTGTCAACAGTATGTTTTGGGCTTCTAGACAGAAAAACACATTTAATATTAAGTGGCCTCAACTTGTAGCTGCACATAAAAAGTTATTCTAAATTAATTTTTCTACATTTAATTCAACTATTTTAAAGGAAGTCAGAATGTAAGACTAATATTAATGGAAAAGCCTATATAGCAAAGGGATTTTAAAAGGGAATTGAAAAATGCCAGTTTTGGTTGTGCTATTTTACCATTCTATTAACTGCGTATATGTGAAGATTCCAGGAAAACAAACCCTGCATTATCCGTGCCAAATAAGACGTTACCTTTAAAATGGCTGAAGAAAATGGAATATGTGGGAATGAGTACAAATTTTTTTAAAATCCTTAACGATGGCCGGGCGCGGTGGCTCACGCCTGCAATCCCAGCACTGTGGGAGGCCGAGACGGGCGGATCACGAGCTCAGGAGATGGAGACCATCCTGGCTAACACGGTGAAACCCCGTCTCTACTAAAAATACAAAAAACCAGCCGGGCGCGGTGGCGGCGCCTGTGGTCCCAGCTCCTCGGGAGGCGGAGGCAGGAGAATGGCGGGAACCCGGGGGGCGGAGCTTGCAGGGAGCCAAGATGGCGCCGCCCACTCCAGCCTGGGGGACAGAGCGAGACTCCGTCTCAAAAAAAAAAAAAATGCTTAACAATAATGAAACTATCTAATCTGGTAAGAGGCAGAAAGTCATTATTTAGGAGATTACTAGCTTTAGTCAAACAAAATCCACTGTACATCAATAATTTATGATTTATTATCAATGATTATGTATGATTCTCAATGAGTATGGCCTCCTGTAATGCAATAAAGTCAGATTCAGTGGCAGATAGATACATTATTTCCTGTATTGTATATTTTCTATACCTGGATAAAAAGCTTTCGTATTTTGAGAAGAAGGTTTATTTTTCGCCTATTGAAGTACATGATCAAGGGCCTTTCATTAGGCAAGGAACTAGGATCACCTTATTGATAGATTCTCATGCTGCAAAGACGCAGAAGTTCTTCCTGTTGCTTAAAGCCTCACGCAAACTACCCTTCATATCACAGTTATACACAAAATGTTGTGCCGTATGAGGCAGGTGCCTCTGTTATTGTTGTCAGTAGGGGCTGGAAATTCATCTGCCACTTTCCATAGCTTGTGTCTGAAAGAGCACTCCAGGCAGATTTCAGAAACTTGTTTGATTCTCCAGTTGGCTGATGGTAAGCAACCTGTGTGTTCACCGTGAGCCGCAGTTTCCTCATCGATAAAGTGGGAAGAGGAGATGAACCGGAGGAACAGCAGAACCTTGAACATACTTTCTAAGGTATCTTCTAAAAAGAAAATGTATGTTTTTTGAAT
Organism: Theropithecus gelada; assembly: GCF_003255815.1. NCBI lineage: Eukaryota > Metazoa > Chordata > Mammalia > Primates > Cercopithecidae > Theropithecus > Theropithecus gelada. The sequence continues at coordinate 491,235 of NC_037669.1, read as the reverse complement.
TTCGTCTAGCAGCATACATCATAGAGTAGATCACATGCTACCTTCTCAGGAACTTTTCGAGTTTTAAAGAGAATGGCTATGCACCTTAATTTTAGAAAGTATTACAGGGAATCATTAAGTTTTAAGATAACTGTGCTGCCACCTTTTAAAAGTTAGGAGATCAATGAAAATGAATAATCTATATAAATTCCTTGAAAACAAAGACACAAATTTATACACATTTGTATATCTCAGTGCTTAGCAGTGTCCTATACATACTAGATAGGCAATCAATATTCACAATTTCCATTAAGGCAGGTTATTATTCTTCTGATCACTTAAGGATTCCACAATTTTTACATTGCATTACAGTTGTATTTATCATAATTATATTGTATGAGACATTAACAAGACAACATTAAGATTATAATGATAATACTATAATGTATGTTTTTAGTTAAAATGCTTGTGTTAATCTTGAAGGGTGTTGTTTAGTATGATTAACCTCTCAAGGTACTGCAAATAAAGGAATACAGGTCCATTTTATGAGGATATGTGGATTTATGAGGGATGATCAGATCTAAATGGAATAAACAAAGTTGTAGCCCCCAAACTCCTTTTTCTATCATTTGGAATACAGAAAGAAAATACTGATACCTAAGAAGAATTGACAGTGACAATCCAATGAAACTAGAGATTAATGTAAAATAGAATAAATGAAAAAAGTCAGGCATAATTGGCAAAAGAGAAAATGGATTAGACAGAAGGAAAATTAATGAAAATATAGGATAAAAACATTCTTTCAACAATACTGTCACCTCTAAGAATATTACCTTTGAAGTTCAATATGTGGTAGGTAAAAGAGATTATGTACTTTTATTTGAAATAAGGGTAGAGGTATCATATATACTAGCTTAAGAGTTTGACATTGAAATTACATAGGTTTACTCTAAATGCCATTGTAATAATTTCTTATTCAGGAACAGTGGCCTTATCTGCACTCTAACTGGCATTTCTTTCTCCCTAGGTTTCTTTCTTTCAGCAGTTAATGAGTAGTTTGGCAATACAAAAATAGACAAAAGAAACAGAAAACAGCATGAGTTAGTCCAAGGTTGACTGGATCATCCACTTTGCCTAAAACTGTTAGCACTGAATGAGCAGGACCCATAGCCCTACCGGCACTTTCAGGAGATTTGGAGCCTCTGTTAATGGACTCCCCACGCACCAGGAATGACTACCTTACACACTGATGCAGAGAGTAGCAATTCTAGGTAAACAGGCAAAAAGTGAACAGAAATCCTAACAAATTATACATGCCAACCTATTGTTTCCTTTAGAACATAAATCTAGTTATTAATCAGTATTTTAATTTTTAGATAAGAAAGTCAACTTTTTCAGAAATTCAATTATCTTTAGGTAAAAAATCTAAATACTATAATAAAAGGAGAAGAATGCTGTAAAGTGAAGGAGACAAATGGGTGCTAATTTATAATTGAAGTTCCTGTCTTTGAGGATTTCCATCTTTGACGTTTCTATTTTTGAGGTGTTTGCAAATTAGAGGAAGGGCAGAGAAGTAAACATGCATGCATGATGTGCATGATATGACAGTAAAAATACTACAACAGAAGGGTGCACAAGATAATGTGGACACCAAAGAAAATAAATTTAATCCAGAGGTACACTGTCTAGGGACATGGTCAAGGCAAGGCTTAACAGGATGGCTGGTTCCTTTTCTGGGTTTAGAAAAGGAAGAGGCGCTAAATAAATAGTCCAAACAATAACACCGAGGTTAGCTCAGGGAGAGCAAACAACTTGAGCAAAGAACAGTGATGTGAGCAAACTGAGTGGATTCAGAAAACTGCAATCAATTCAATAAAACTCAAGTGTAACGCCAGGAGCGGTGGCCTCGCCTGTGATCCCAGCACTTTGGGAGGCCGAGGTGGGCAGATCACATGAGATCAGGAGTACGAGATTAGCCTGGTCAACATGGTGAAACCCCATCTCTACTAAAAATACAAAAATTAGCTGGGTGTGGTGGCACAGACCTGTAATCCCAGCTACTTGAGAGGCTGAGGTGGGAGAATCACTTGAACCCGGGAGTCGGACCAGTGAGCCAAGGTCGCGCCACAGCACTCCAGCCTGGGCCACGGAGTGAGGCTCCGTCTTAAACAAACAAAAACTCAAGTGTAATTTGTGAAGGGGCACAATGACCCAGTGAGATTTTTAGGACTTCATAAGTGTACATGTCAGGCCGACTTAAAGCTTCAAATGGGAAATCAGAAGAACTTTATAGAGGGAAGCCGGCTAAGGCAGTCGAGATTGAGGAAATATATTTATTTATTCAAACAAGATTTCCTTAGAACAAGAGTGAAAAATGAAAGTCATCCTTGAATTTATGCTCTAGTGTATGCTCATGTATATTACGCTGTTTTTTTTTTCTTTCTTTTTCCTTTTTCTTTTTTTTTTTTAATGTGAGTTAGCCTTGAGGATCCATCTGAAATTTGAATGGAAATTATAGCTGACTGGGACTGTTATTGAATCCCAACTGCCTGAATTTCGGAGTTAGGTAGCTGGATAGTTAGGCTAAATTAGGATTTATTTAGAGGTTGAGGTAATTTGTTGTAGAGAAATGGGAAAGAAAATAGAAAAAGGCTGTGAAATTAGAATACAATGGCTAATTCGGAGAACCATAAATTAGATGATGATGATGATAATGAAAGAACTGGCCTGAGAATAAGAAAATGAGCTACCATGAGCTGAACGTGGTAGCTAAAATGAACATATTAAAGCCTAAGATTTAAGAAATTGACCTTTCAAATTGTAACGGGATTATCCCTGTGCCATGTATTGGGACACTTTAAAAAATTCACAATTCATATTAAAAATATAAAAAGATACCAAAGCCAAACTGAAAATATGTACAGGTATACCTCATTTTATTGTACATAATTTTATTGCTCTTTGTAGATACTGTGCTTTTCACAAATTGAAGGTTGTGGCAACCTGTGTCCAACAAGTCTATTGGCTCTATTTTTTCAATAGCATGTGCTTATTTTGTGTCTCTGTTCCACATTTTGGTAATTCTCACAATATTCAAACGTGTTCATTATTATTGCATCTGTTGTGGTGTTCTGCAATCAGTGATCATTGATGTTACTCTTGTAATTGTTTGGGAATGCCCCAAACCACACCCTATCAGACAGCAAACCTGATGAATAAATTGTGTTCTAACTATTCCACTGACTGGCTGGCTGTTCCCCCTTCTCTCTCCTCCTCCAGTCTCCCTATTCTGAGACACAACAATATTGAAATTAGGCACATTGACAACCCTATAATGGCCTCTACATGTTCAAGGGAAAGGAAGAGATTATGTCTCCCACTTTATATCAAAAGCTAAAAATGAATAAGCTCAGTAGGGAAGGCATATCAACAGCCAACGGAGGCTAAAAGCTAGGCTACTTGCACCAAACAGCTCATCAAGTTGTGAATACAAAGGAAAAGTTCTTAAAGAAAATTTAAAGTGCTACTCCAGTGAACAAACGAATGTTAAGAAAGACAAACAGTCTTATTGCTAATATGGGGAAAGTTTTATTGGGCTGGATAGAAAATCTAACAAGCCACAACATTTCCTTAAGCCAAAGCCTAATCCAGAGCAAGGCCCTCTCTTCAATTCTATGAAAGCTGAAAGAGATGAGGAAGCTATAGGAAAAAAAAAACCAAAAAAACAAAAAAAAACAAACGGGAAGCTAGCAGAAATTAGCTCATGAGGTTGAAGGAAAGAAGCCATCCCCATAACATAAAAATGCAAGGTGAAGCAGCAAGCGCTGGTGTAGAAGCTGCTGTAAGTTATCTAGCAACTCTAGCTAAGAAAATGATGAAGATGTCTACACTAAACAACAGATTTTCAATGGAAACAAACCAGCCTTATACTGGAAGGAGATTCCATCTAGTACTTTCATAGATAGAAAAAAGTCAACGTCTGGCTTCAAAGCTTCAGTGTTATTTTTTCCCATGGTAAAAAAATAAAAAATAAAAAATGCAGATTGTTATGTTGTCAAATATAGTTTATACATTTCTTTTCTGGGCAGAGCTTTGACTATTTCTAAGGAGACTATGCAGCTCCCTGAGTACATGGCACGGGGGCTGGGTTCATGGCCAGTCCAAGCTTGGCTTTGGATTGGTTTTGTCCACTGTCCCGCTGTGGCGTGGTTCCAGTGTCCCGCAGGGGCAGCCCCTGCCAGGCCCCAGGCATTTCTTGGTAGGGGCTAATGCAGCTGGTGACTGTAAGTTGAATTCAGTGCTCATTGGCCATTTCAAAGACCCTAGGGCCCTGAACAATTATGCAAATATACTCTGCCCGTGCCCTATAAATGGATCATCAAAGCCTGGATGATGGTATATCTGTTTACAGCATAATTTACTGACTATTTTAACCCCACTCTTGAGACATTCTGCTCAGCAGAAATGATCTCCTTCAATATTACTGCTTATTGATAATGCACTTGGTCATTCAAGAACGCTAACAAAGATGTACAAGGATATTAACGTTGTTTTCACACCTGCTAACACAACATCCATTCTGCAGCCATAGGTCAAGGAATGATTTTACTTTCAAGCCTTATTATTTAATAATATGTTTCACAAGGCTATAGTTGCCATAAATAATGATTCCTTTAATGGATCTGGGCAAAGTAAACTGAAACCCTGAAAAGAATTCACCATTCTAGATGTCATTAAGGACGTTTGTGATTCATGGGAGGAGGTAAAAATATCAACATTAACAGGAGTTTGGAAGAAGTTGATTTCAAGACTACAGTGGAGGAAATAACTGCAGATGCAACAGAAATACCAAGAAAACTAGAGTTAGAAGTGGAGCCTGAAGATGTGACTGAATTGTTGCAACCTCATGATACACATTTAATGCATGAGAAGTTGCCTCTTATGGATGAGCAAAGAAAGTGGTCTATTCATGGTGAAAATGCTGTGCACATTGTTGAAATGACAACAGAGAATTCAGAATATTACATAAACTTGGTTAACGAAGCAGAGGTAGGGTTTCAGGGAACTGACTCCAATTTTTAAAGAAATTCTACTGTGGGGAAAATGCTATCAGACAGCACTGCATGAGAGAGAGAAATCTTTTGTGAAAGAAGGAGTCAGTCAATGTGGTAAATGCCATTGCTCTCCTATTTTAAGAAACTGCCACAGCCACCCCAGCCCTCAGCAGCTACTACCCTGATCAGTCCGCTGACATCAGCATCAAGGTATGATCCTCCACCATGAAAAGATTACCACTCACTGAAGGCACAGATAATCATTAACACTGTTTTCAAAAAAAATTGTTAATTATGGTATGTGCATTTTTATACAAAATGCTGTTGCACACTTGGTAGGCTGTAGTATATTGTAAACATTGTTTTGATATGCACTGAAAAAAAATTTCTTGTGACTTGCTTTATAGCAATGCTCACTTTATTACAGTCATCTGAAACCAAACCTGCAATATTTCTGATGTATGCCTATATGTATATGTATATACATATAATACAAATATATTCATATACAATATAACATTATATAAATGTAATATATAAGATGCATCTGTATAGTGTATATATAATATATAATATAGGTCAATTGTACATGCAAATATCCATATAAAATACTATAATGTTAATCTCAATATCACATTATAATAACATTTTATCACTGTTAAGTCAGCTTACAATAAGAATTAAGGTATTTTCAGTTTTAGAAAATCTCCATTATATCAGTAAGTTAAAACTCTCTAACCTAACAAATATAATGTTTTGGAACAAGTAGCTAATATTATATTGATTGATGAAAAATTAGAGGATTCATCATAAAATTTGAAGGTAGAAAATAGAATGCTCACCATATTCTTTAATAGTTTGAATATTAGATTTCCTAGGCAAAGTTATCAGATGCAAAGAACAATGATAAATATGATAAAACAATTATTATTTTCACTTGTTATGATCCTTCATGAAGAAAGACTCAAAATGTTTGAGACTAAAGGGAGATTTCAGTAGCCTTGATAGATTCTTTTTCTCTTATGTTCAAGTCCTGTGGCAAAAGTGTGTCACCCTGTAATCCATTCTAAATAATTAATCACAAATGTGGCCAGGTAAAATAGGCAAGCATGTTTTTTATAGCATTATAAAAACAAAAAATTAATCTGGACATCCAGTGATAAGAGAAAGAGATAACTATCAAAATATTTGAAGTCAATATAATAATATGAAGGAGTAGTATAGGGATGTCTAATAAGAAAAATATCAATATACAAAAGTATACGTGTATCCCAACTTTGGAATCAGTATGTAATTATTGTTGAAAAAGGATGGGCATACTCTAAAATATGAATAGTTACATTTTATTTGCATAGACTTATAAGTGATTCCCATATTTCCCTCCATTTCTACTATGAGGAAGTAACATAATAAAACAAAATAGGCTGGTCCCAGTGGCTCACGCCTATAATCCCAGCACCTTGGGAGGCTGAGGCAGGAAGACTGCTCGTGGCAAAGAGTTGGAGATTAACCTGGCCAACACAGGGAGACTCCATCTCTACAGAAAACAAACAAAAATTAGCTGGGTGTGGTGCAGTACCTCTGCAGTCCCCGTGACTCCAGAGGAGGCGGGAGGATCACTTGAGCCCAGGAGTTTGATGCTACAGTGGGCCATGATGATGCCACTGAACTCCAGCCTGAGTGACAGAGCAAGACCTTGTCTCCTAAAAATAAATAAAATAAAATAAAACAAAACAGAATAAAGTAATATGCTCATGCCAAAGAGGCTAGTCAAATCAAAGCCATTTCACTTTCAAGATCTTTCTCTTAACTGATAAGCCATATGAAGAGTATGTTACTTTATGCACTGGTAATCTCCATGTCTAGCACAATGCCTGATACCAATAAATACATTTAAGCTATCAAGGAAGAAACCATTTATTCCAAAATCTTTCTGCATAACTTATGTCCAAATTAGTTAAAACCCTACTTTTTTCAGTTATGACTCATGGTAGCAAGATCTCAAGGCTATCAAAACTAAAGACTGTACATAATGTTACTTAACTACACAAACTACATAGCCACATATATTTCAATTAAACTAAGATAAAAAATTCAGATGGAGACTTTAAAAAAATTTCAAAGGTCACCCTTTCATTTACCATGCTCAAATGCACATGCAGTATGACGTCTGACAGATACTGTAACCGATATGGATGAGAGTCGTCCTCTTGTGGAATTCAGTTGAACAGGAGAGACAGAGGCAGGTAAAAGACGTGGTGAAATGGAATAAATTTTACAACCGAGTGAGAACCAAGGGCACCATGGGAAACATGCGAACGCAGGGAAAACTTGTATGCTGCAATTCAGATAAAAGACGAAAAATGCCTAATATGCCTGAGGGACTCAGGAAAGGTTTATAAAATAGAGGATCTCCGAGAAAAAGAGAACCAGAAGAGAAAGGCTCTGTCAGAGAGCAAGTGTGCCACAATTCTCTAATGACCCTGAGAGCTCTCTCATAAGGAGGGCTCCTTCATGTGACTCACTGGTTTGGAGACACTGGTGATATTAACCTGAAATTCTCAACACTGTAGATCACATTCAGATACTGTGCTGTCAGTCTACCTCACTTTATTTTTACCAATGATGTGTGTTAGGATTTTTCTTAAATCCATATATAAATGTTCAACAATATGCACAATGGAAAATAAAACAATTCCCTAAGACACAAAAATAGTTTGAGAATAAACAGATTAAGAACATTTATAAAGACTTGTTCTTTTTTCCTTCACAGGGATCAAATTTGATTAGAAACTTTAATATATTCAACTAAATTTGCTATTTGACTTTTTCACCCCCTTCTGTCATCAGAGTCACTGTATTTTTTTTTTTTTAACTAAGTGGTCTTGATTAAGAATGAGGAGTAACTTTAGTAACACCCAAAAAAGGAATTTAATTCTGCTTTATAAAAAGATACAGCATTGGAGCAATTGCTGTCTCTCAGAAGAAATACAAGCTTTCGTGTGTTCTCCTTTAGGTTCACAAAGTTCATTAACTGTTCCGTTGGTATTAGTTATGAGGTAGCCTGACTGCTTCAAATTACATGAACAAAATCATGTAACATGTCAGAATCTTTTAGAAATATGAGGGATCTTGAAAACATTCAGGAAAAATTCACTTGAACTGTGAATTTCATGAGAAATCTGTGTGGATTGCATGGTTTTTTATGCTCCAAAATAAACTTGTACTAACTTACTATAACATATCTGAACAGGTGTAGTTTGAGGCACTAAGGATAAGACATCAATTTGAAAAAAGCCCCTATCATAGCAACATGAATTCTGCTAAAACCAAAGCAAAAACAAACATCAAATCTATGATGAGGCTTAGGTGGAAGAATAGTAAAACCACTGATCCTTTACAAAAAGTTTATGAGAACAATGCCCTGAAGAAATAGGCAGTTTACAAATGGATAATTCATTTTAAGAAGGGATGACGCAGCGATGATGAGGAAGCTTGCAGCGGCAGACCATCCACATCAGTTTGTGAGGAAAAAATTCATGTCGTTCATGTCCTAGTGGGGATGACCAACAATTAAAAGGAAAAACAGTCGCCAGCATCGTAGACATCTCAACTACTCCAGCTCACACAATTCTGACTGAAATTAAAGTGAAAGTCAAGCAGTTTCCCCTCAGCAGGTGCCAAAACTCTTGTAACCACATGGTCACCTGCAGATAGGACCAGAGCTTTCAGTGGATATTTTAAACAGGTGGAATCAAGTTCTGAAGCATTTCTTTGAAGAGTAACAAGAAGAAAGCAACCGAGAGAAGAAAGTGGCCCGGCCGAAGCTACAGAGAACAAATTAAGAGCAAAGGCTGTACCAATGGTTTTTGGGATGCTCAAGCCATTTTGCTTGTTGACTTTCTGCAGGGCCAAAAAATAACACTTGCTTATATTATGAGCGTGTTTTAAGAAAGTTAGCCAACGCTTTACAGAAAAACACCTTGGAAAGCTTTACCAGAGTCTTTCCCCACCACAACCACGTTCCTGGCTCATTCCTTTCTTCCAGTACAGGCAATTTTGTAAGAGTTTGGAGAGAAAATCTTTAGGCACCCACCTCACAGTCCTGACCTGGATCCTTCTGACATCTTTTTGTTTCTTAATCTTAAAAATTCTTTAAAGGGCACCATTTTTCTTTAGTTAATAATCTATAAAAGACTACATTCCTATTGCAAAGGCTCCATTCCTATTTCTTTAGGGATGGACTAAAGAACTAGGGTGGCTGGCAAAATAATCTAAAAAAGGCTACATTCCTATTGCAAAGGCTCAATTCCTATTTCTTAGGGATGGACTAAAGAACCAGGGTGGCTGGCATCATTACTTACAAAAGTGTTTTGAACTTGCTAGAGCTTATGCTGAGAAATAACGTTTTTACATTCATTTTCCACAAAATTTTTGAGGTCCCCTTGTATATATAAGACAGTAGCAAACCAAGACCAAACTGTTCATGTTTATTGTGGAAATCACATTGGCAGCTTACACTTCTCTGAGACAGCCATCCCCAGCTCAGGTCCATGTTTGATAGGAGCCTGTTAATAAAAACTCTTAACCTTCTATCTAAACTGAAGGATACTACAAGTTGCAGTCCAAAAAATGTTTTAAAATGTGTGGATTTTAATTCCTTATTGTTTCCTTATGCCTCAATTTTGTTCCAAAAAATCTAATGAGTTACTAGGTACAGTATTATTACTGGCTTTAGAAAAAGAAAGTTTGAGGTGACTACTGGTCCTTTGTACTGTCAGAGAACTGATTCTTTCTGTCCAAGGATGCGTTTCATGTGCTTGTATGAGAGGAGTTGCAGCAAATCTGTCTGGCTCCTATAAAAATGCAGCGCTCCCAACTTAATATCAGTTAAACTGCATTATGACTCTCTCTTTCACGAAACAGAATCCAAGTTCTTTACCTTTTATTAAGTTAACTGGTTGTAAATGTTAGATAAAATGGAGTTAACCATGCAAGCAAGGAGGGACATTTTCAAATTCACTACATATCCCACTTTCACCTTCAAAAATGTGACAGTGATCTTAAGGGAGCAATGGTTTAAATATCCATGAGAATTCTGCACATATAATTCTTTTACTTCATTCTTTAAGTCCAATTTGGCAGTCCTCAAATTTCACTGTGCGTAAGAATTATTATACAGAATTTGACATATAAACAATCTGTAACACTATATTTTTATGGTAAAGATGATAAGTAAGCTGACTTTATGATATAACTGTATAATGGAATGTCCCATGGTAGTCTGACTCAGGAAATTAGCCTTATGAGGAAAAGAATGCCAGAGTCTGCAAACAAGGGCAGCTTGCTTGGCATAAGTCTTTCTCGCCAGAGTCTGCAAACAAGGGCAGCATGCTTGACATAAGTCTTTCTCGCCAAACTGCCACCTTCCAGAAGGAAGAGGGACAATGCAGGGCTACTTCGCTTAAGCCAGCTCAATACATGAATGTTCCCATCATTCATTTGCCAGCAAACTCTCAACCGCTGCATGCCATCTCCCTCCCCCAACCCCACCCCTACTCATTGTTCAGTATGTATACAAAAGGGATCATCAACACTTGCTCAGCAGATCTGATTATGTATCAGATAGATTCAAAGAGGACTAAGTGGAGATAGGACCTGTGCAGTAGTATATGAGTTTGTGAAGTTTTCTTTTTAGGTATAGTATCATTAAACGTGTGGACTTTGGTCTGTTAAAATATTTTACTTTAACTTGGAGACTGCTGGAGATTGGATCATAAAAACACAAGCCTATAGTTAGAGACAGGATTTTCCTGGCTCTTAGAGCTAATGAGGGCCTAGGATAAGGCAAGAACAGAGAGGATGGAGAGAAAGCAAATTAAGGAGGCAGGGTGCACAAATTTGGGTAGTTGGTGTGATAGATGGTAGTAGAAGCAGAGATGTAGAATAGGTGACTCCCAGCTTTCTGGCTTAGGTGACTCTGGGACTACTCCTGCTGTGGTCCTAGATGGAGAGTATATAGTATAACGATAGTCTAAACCACCCTGAATAGAAAGCAAACCTCTCACCTGTGAAGTCATTTGTTCCCAAGTTCCTGAGACCAGTAACATATTTTGGTTGAGAGAGCTTCTTAGAGAGATTACTAATATATACAAATTGAAGGTATTTTCTGATCTGGAGGAAAGAGAATGAATTTCCCATCTGATATGGTAATTCTGAGACTCTGCCAAGTCTCAAGGTCTAGAAGGAGAGAAGATGTGAGCATTCTGGTACACAGTGAAATGCCTTTTGAGATCATTTATAACTTAGCAATGGTAGTTAAATCTATAGGAGTAGAACAAGACTTTCTTCACCAAAACAAACCTAGCCAACACTGCAGAGAAAAAAGTATTTACAAATTAGGAAGCTCAATGTCACTGCTTTTTTAAAATAACACTGTGGACTCCTGGAAATTTAGTTCTGTTGTTTCCACAAAAGGCAGATATCAAAATGAACCTGGAGAAGAGAATGTGCCTAATCAACCCCTAAAGCATTTGTAGCCCACCAGGTAATGATAATCACCACTTCTATCACATTAGGTAGAAATTCCACAAATATTCAGAAATATATGTCTGTCTATAATTAGCATGGAGTACATGTTACTTGAAATGAGAATTGCAATCAATTCTTGATTATATACTCACAGATTACATGCATTGTGGCTTACTCTGCCACAATAAATACTTTCATTTTTTTTTACATTTCATTGACTTGTTGACACATAATACTCCATTTGTTCTTAGTTTGCTTCCTGGCTGAAGTGACCCACAAATCTCTTACGTGTCCCCCCGTCCCCCCTCTAAAAAAGCTCTCTATAGACAAAAATACAGTATTGCCTCAGAAAAGTTTGAACTGAAAAAGTTAGGAGGTTCAAATAATCAGGCAAGTATAACAAATTGTATTTTTAAAAGTTCGAGTGGATGCAGGACCTTACTGATACGCTGAGAAGACGTGAGAGAAATCTTGCAGAGTAGGTGGAGTTGGCTACCTAAGCCAAGGAAATGACTATTCCTTAAACTCTGAGGATATCAGTTCTGTCTGTTCATAAATAAGAATTTTGTATATCCACACATATCCACACACATACTTTAATTACAACTGTTTCTTTTATTTACTTTTATTTTTATTTTTTGAGATGGAGTTTCGCTCTTGTTGCCCAGGCTGGCGTGCACTGGCACAGTCTTGGCTCTCCACAACCTCCACCTCCTGGGTTCAAGTGATTCTCCTGCCTCAGCCTCCCGAGTAGCTGGGATTACAGGGTGTGCCACCACGCCCGGCTAATTTTTTGTATTTTTAGTAGAGACGGGGTTTCACCGTGTTGGCAGGCTGGTCTCCAACTCCTGACTTCAGGTGATCTGCCCACCTTGGCCTCCCACAGTGCTGGGATTACAGATGCGAGCCACCACGCCCAGCAACTGTTTCTTCTAAAGTTGTTTAATTCTACAATTGTGGGTATCACTTGTTAAGGCTGTCACTGGGCTCAAGGCCTGACACGCCATAAGATTTTGGCATTGACAAACACAATTGTACCTTTTGCCTCCCTTCCTTACATTTAGCACTGAGAAGGTTTCAACTCATTTTTATATGCCTTGATATATATGATGACAGAAACTGATTTATATTTATAAGTTCCAATTCTAGTGTCCAATTCAGAAAGGACCTGTGTAATGAGGAGTCCATAATATATCTACAAATACACCAATTTTGTTCCAGTTTGTACTATATGGCTTCTTTTGCAGTCTGATAAATAACTTTAATGTGTAGGCTGGACAAACAACCTTTGAAATGCTTTTTTTTCTGTCACTTTAAGCACATGGAAGAAATCTTCCCTCTTACTTTCTTATTACTTTGTATTTTCAGTGCATGGTTCTCTTACAAGAATATGGCTGCTTTCTTAAAAGCTCATCTCATTCTATAATATGTAATACAGCACTTATGATGTTCTGATTCAGAAAAAGTAATCCTGAAGGACATTTAAACTAGAAGGGGGAAATCATAAGGCAGGCAAAAAAAAAAAAAATACTGTCAAAAATGATAGATCTGAAATTTAGAATCTTAGAGAAGAAACAGGCAGGGAGAAGCAAAATGGTATCGTTTAGCCTCCTAGTAAAATCAATATGTCTTTTGGATGAAAAAATATATATAACCAACTAGTTTCTTTGACAGGAAAAGGTAGAAAGGAAAATTGCCTACAGACAAAGTGGTTGAAGAAATCACACCAAGTACTTTTACAATTAAATTTGCCTTGCAACACATTTAAGTGCAGTAATACCATTTAAATGCATCTTTGTTAACATTTCTGAGGATTACAGATATACTTTACATTGAATATTTATCAAATGCGCTTTAGAATCATATTATGGTAAAATAGACAAAGAAAACCACCCAAAAAAATACACATGGCTTAATGAATTAGTTAAAGGCTTGTAAACTTGCAACTGCAGTTCATGTCAAGAAAGAACTTTGTTACTCATCCTAGAAAAAGCTTCCATGGACCACATCTTCATCATATCTCCTCCTCTCCCTCCAAAAGCAACCCTTGTTGTGACTTTTTTTGTAATCCCTTCTTGTTTTATTTGTTAAATAGATTTATCACCTAAATATACTTTCATAAACATTATAATTTCATTTTCCCCATTGTAAACATTGTTCTATCTTTTAAGTCTGTTTCTCTCCCTTTTTTCTTTTCCAGTAGCATTTTTCATGGTCTGGATTTTGCTGAATTGCATTCTCATGGTTCTCTGCATATCTGGCAGATTGGAACCTGGATTCATAAACTGGATGAGAATAAGTTTCAATCACTTTTCTGAGAATATAGTTGGCGTTGTGTTCTTACATCAGTAGGCACATAATGTTAAATTGTCTTTCCTTTAGTGATATCAAAAGCCATCAATATTTGGGCCTATTTTTTTATTAGTTCATTGGAGATTGCAAAACAGCGACATTCTAATTTTGACACTTATTTTTAATGTATTACCTGTGATATTTTTATAAAAGGACACTTCTTAAGTACTATTGGGTTAAATAATGGTGCTGTTCATATAGAAAAACAGGACAAATATTTCCCTTTATTTGCCAGTTTTTCAGATATCTTTAATATGACATTTTCAATCATCCTTTTCAGATTTTTTATCTGTGTTATCAATCAAGCGTGACTTTTCAAGCTATGAATCACGACACTGAAATAACCACAACATATATTTGTCCAGAAAGTATATTGCATAAATTCAACCAAAAAGTCAACAGTTGCTGAAAAGAAAATCAATATGTTCGTGTCATTACCCTTAAAATACACATTTGTTTGCCTGGAAAATATGTTTATTTGTTTTAAAATAAAATTGAGAAAGTGGTTAAATGTCATAATGTTTCTAGAATGTTTGAAGACTAGTTGCAATTTAGTGGCATAATTTACTTTTAGTGGTCATAATTGTGATTCTCTTTTTATATATAATAGAAAGCAGAGTACATTGAAAAAATGTAATCAAATATACTCAAATCTCAACTCCTCTGCTACTCCCCAATAATAATTCAATCTGGAAATGGTTCAGCTGGCAAAGGAATTTCTAAATAGTTATCTTGTCATTGGCAATGAGAATCTTCTCTCAAATCTCTGTTTATTTTATCCACCTTTAGAGCACCTTGAAATCCTTTTGGTATTTTATGAGTCTGTACTTGTTGTGCTCTTGTGAACTTTTCTATCTAATCTTTCAAGGTAGTGTAATCATCTTAAAAATCCCTGAATTTTTCACTGACTCATCCCACAAGTGCTGTCATGGTTGCACAAATATGTTAGTTTTAGCATGACGACTTAAAATAATATATTAATGAATATTAGCTGTTTTTCAAAGATGAAGAGTCTAAACAATGAAAAAGAAGGCATACCAAAGTTGAATCACATTCTTTTCCTGAGAAAGCTGCTGCTGCTTTTAAACAAGGTTAGCAAAGCAGGGTTCTGATTTGGAAATATCTGTTCTTGTATCTCCAACTTCCCCCATAAAACATTTCATATTATCTCCTTTCAACGTAGCACACAATATTGGCATATGTTTTTCTCATTGCATTTATGTGTCCAGTTCACCTAGGAATCTGTATTAGGTACCTGGCAAGAAGAGGAATCTGTTAAAGAACTTCTTGAAGTTCTTCTTGAAATATGTTTTAGGCTCAAGGGACTATCAATATATCCATATGCTCCTGTAGAGGCAGCAGCTTCCTCTGCAGTTGTGTTGGGGCTACTCAGTCCGGTTCTTGCTGACAAGATGGGAATAAAAGTGACGCAAATAATTTTCAGGCCTGGTGCGTAAAATCATCTTGCTTCAATCCCAAGATCTCTCTGTAGCGACTTAAGAAGCTTGAGTTCTAGATGGCATAGCTAAAGGATGGAATTTGAATACTGTTTTGAAGGGGGACAAACTAATCCACATTGGGCTCCACGTGAGGGAAAAATAATCCTGTTTTATGTCAAGCCATGAGGATTGTAAGGTTTGTCTTTTGTAGCATGAGCCTACTCATCCCAACTAAAACAAAGAGGATATTTTAATATGTGTGATTTTTATTTTAAAAAGAGCATCCAGGGTAAATTTTCATTTAGGGTTCTTTTCTTGGTTACGTTTTCATCACATCTCCAAAACAAAAAGACCAAAACAAAACCACCACCACCACCACCACAATAAAAAAACCTCAATGATTTTCCACAATTAATGTTCGTGCATCCATTCATTTGATTATCCTTAAGATGAAACTGAAGTCAAACATAAGTCATTTCTGCTGGCATGAAAAGAGCAAGTTTGAAGGGACAGGTAGAAGGTGTTTGAACTTCATTTCTGTATTTTACCAGCTGTGAAGCTATGGAAAATTACTTAACCTCTCTGGGATGCAGTTTGCGCCACACACTGTAAAGAAAAATGTTTCCTTAAATGTTGTGAGTCCTATCAAGGGTATAATAACAAACATTATCTCTTCCCCTTACTTTTACATATTATTCACTGTTGAATTAGGTTTTCATGGGACTAAAATCCATGAGTGAATTATTTGCTATCATATTAATTCACTATAGTTAACTAACAACACATTGTAAGGTTGCATTATCATATTAGAATCATCACTGGCCAAAGACTGATATGTTAAATTAATAGCAGCTGTTCTATTTCTGGAATTTAGAAGAAGACAGGTCTAAATTTAAATACTGGCTTGTTAAATTATATTGGCAATTGACACTGATTTTGGAGTCTCAATTTTTTCAAATGTAAAATGGAAACAACAAAAAGCAACATTTATCTGAGTAATTTTATTGAGTGAATAAAATGTGATTAGAAGCTCTGGTGACTTCCTGAAATATAAGAGAAGTTAGTTCCCTTCCTAAAATTTTAAAGGTATTTATAATTTCAAAGATCTTCATATACTTTCCTTAATTAACACAATGTTAGACAATGGTAATTTGCAAGAATTCACTGGGGGTTTAAATGATAAACTGACTCCTCACAGAAGAACTGCAAAGAGAACTCTAATCAAATATTTTATACTATTTTAATTCGTAAACATTAACACAAATATACACATTAGAAGGAGAATCCCCAAATCCCTACCTGCAATTGAAAACAATACATATATTAAATAAATGTGTACTCACAAAATCTCCAAAGAATTCCTCTGAAAGATTTAATAGTTCATATGAAATATTCCATTTAATGTTCTGTTCTATATACTCCATCAATCTTTTGATTGACTGAATTTGAAGCTCTATTAATGCATCCTACAGCCAAAGTTTTAATGGAGTTTAATGGAACTCATCCAAATCTATAATAGCATTTTCCCCCTAAATTAACTTATAACCCACAAGTTAATGAAATGAATGCAGCTGCCATTTACCCAGAGAGGGTCAAAGTGCAGGACCTATCACTAGGGAGATAGCCTGACGGCTTGGCTCCCTCAGTTCAGCCCTAGGGCTTCATAACCCTGGACGTGCATTAAGGATGTTGCTAAACACCACGTATGGCCTTGACCAACAACACTGGCCACCCAAGAAGTTAAGTGGCCTTTTAATGCTCATTAGAAAAAATTTAGTAGTTTCACAAATTGAACCAAACTTTTCAAGATCAGTGGTGATGTCTTATGCTTATTTTAATATTGGCATAGTATTTTATGTCTACTGAGATGTTTGATAATGTTTATTGGATGAATCAATACTCATGTTTTTATTTTTTAAAGTAGCAACTAAATAAATTATTAAAATGGGAATTCACAATTAATTGCATTAAACTACATTTCCTCCCGATGACGATGATGATGACGACGACACATAATAACAAAGACAGAAACGGATGAGCTCCTCAGGAAAGGTTTTGTCCCCTCTCTTGAGTTCAGCAAAAGAAATAATCAAGTGTTTGGAAAATGGGTCATTTGAGGAAAGGCTATGGAATTGAATTTATTTACAACAGAGAACAGAAGGCTCACAAAGTATATGGTTGAGGTTCTGGAGTCTGGGGGATTTACAATTTTCAACTATATAAAGCAATGGCATATGGGAGGTGTTAAGCAGCTGTTCTATTTCTGTTCAGGAAATTGATATGTTTAGGAGTCCCAGCCAGCAGAAATAGGACCAATGGATCAAAGTTATAGCCTGGCAAATATTAGCTCATCATATAAAAAGAACATTCTTAAAATTAGAGCTGTTGGAAATTGAAACAGACCGCCTAAGGAGACAGCATGCCCTGGTGGCTCTGGTGCCTCACTGAGCAGCCAGCCTTGGCGTATCTCTATTATATGTATCCCATTTTAGAGTGGAAAGAAAAAAACAAGGGACAGGAAGAGAGAGGGGGGGGAGAGAGAGAAAGATTTCCATATGAGCATTATAGGAAACTAGCATAATCTCTGCTAGGGATGAGAGACTCTCATTTATGAAGATTTCTTAATGGACTGTTTTAGTTACATGAATGAGGGCCTCAAGAAGTAGTCTGGGATAGTGATTAATTTTATAATAAGGTCACAAGGATTTTGAAGATATTTTTCTGACCATTGCACAGAGGAAAGGGCGAAGAAAAATGGAGAAGAGGGAAGATGCAACAAATCAAGGGGCCCCGACAACATGGTATGGCAGGAACCTTGGAGAAACACGGCCTTCAATGTTCAGTAGCAATGGTGTATGACTTTCAATTCAAAGCAATTTTCTATTCAATGGTGTTCTAAATTGTATTATTCATCAACTCAACAAATATTTTTTGGTCATCTATCACAGGCACGTAGGACGAAGCCCTCACCATTTTGGACTTCAGTTCTAATTTTTAAAAAATGCTACAAATAATCCAATTAGTATAAAAATAAAATTACAATGGGAAAGTGCCATGAAGAAATAATAAAAGTTGGTAAAAGATTAGAGTGTGACTGGCGATGAAGTGGTATTTTAGCATCTGGTCAGGGAAAGTCTCCCTGATGATGTGATACTTGAGTGAATATTAAGAAAAGTAAGAATTAGCCATGTGGTGACCTAGGGATGTGTGTTTCAGATGCAAGTCAGCACCTATAAAGGCTGAGGTGGGAACAGGCTAAATATGTTCAAGATCAACAGGATCAAGATGTGTGTTTTAGACAAATGTGTGTTTCAGACAGATCATGTGTGTTTTAGGAAAGGTGTGTTTTAGACAGAGGATGTGTGTTTTAGACAAACGTGTGTTTCAGACAGATTATGCGTGTTTTAGACAGATGTGTGTTTCAGACAGATGCGTGTTTGAGACAGGAGTAACAGCAAGGGCAAAGGCCCAGAGCTGGAAATGGGTAACCTGGTTTAGATCAAAGGAATCAAGGAGAAAAAAGGAGGGCACTGAAATCACAGACCTGCAAAGCTAACCAGTGTTGCATTGTATTCTAAGTTTGGGGCTCAAGCAGGAAGTGATAATGTTCTGATACACATTTTTAAAGGACTACCCCTTCTTAGAAAGGGTCTGCAAGTTTGGATTAGGAGAGATTTGGTGAAAGTGGAAACAGCTTGTCACGCCCAGCTTGTATTTTAAAGCAGTTGATCAGTCTTGTTGATGTCCTAGATATATGGTGGAAGAAAATGAAAAGAACCAGTTTTTATCACAAAAAAAAAAACTGAGTGAGTGAGAATGCCACTTATAGAGATGAGAAAAACTGAGGCTTAAGGGGACAGGGAATCAAGAGTTCTGTTCTGGATGTGTTATAACTAGAGCTCAGGACTGAGAGAGATAAATATGGATGTCATTAGCATATACATGGTTTATTCAAAATAAAACGATGTGACTGAATGAGATAATTTAGAAAGTAACTATAGATGGAATAGTGAAAAGAAAGACAAGCACTGCACCCTACAGAAATATAGCTTTAAATAACCGAAAAAGGAAAAGCGGAGGAAACAACAAAGGAGACTGGGAAAGCCATGGAGATAGGAGGACAGGAAAGAAAACGAAGTGTCTTATAATTAAAAGGAAGGATGAATTCATAAGAAGGGAAGAATTGATTCCTAATTTTCTTATTACAATAAGGCAGCAAGTTCAAATACAATGAGGCTGAGAATCAAACACTGTGACTTGGCAAGATGGAGGTTCTTAATGACTGAAGAGGGAGGCTCCTTAAGGTTGGTGGGAAGGAATCTGATTGGGATAGGCCCAGAAAGCATTTTGGATTCTTTTGGGAGAAATTTTGCTATAAAAGGGAACAGACGAATGGAGGATTGTAATGAAAGGGAAAAGATGCTTTAATTTGTTTAAGTTTGGAGACATTATAGCATCCAGGCATGCCAGAGTACTTAGACCATATATAGGAAAGAAGCATGATTTAGGAGAGATCCAGGGCAATCAATGGGGAAAAATTATCCCACTAGATGACAGGGGATGAGATAGATGGTGTGTATCTAGGGGAGTTGTCTTCAGTAGAAACAGAAGCAGCACATCAATAGAAAGGAAGGTAGTTGAGAGTTGGTTTATTTTATTTTATTATTTTTTAAGGGGGTAGTGTATTTTTGGATTCCTTCTATCCTCTCAGTTAAGTCAGAAGTGAGATTATGACATGAGAGTGAAACCATTCCTAAAAACTTTATAAAATTAATCAAGGAGGAAGGGAAGGAGAGAAATGAAGTAAACAGAGCTTGTAGCACACTTAGCATTAATCATTAGGCCAGCTTGCTCTCTGACATGCTTCCTCACAGGTATTTGGTGCCTATTATCCTAGAATCCTGTGGACCCTAGATTACAGTTCCCCTTAACTATTCTACAGATAACAACATGAACATTATGAAATGTTAAGTTTTTCATTTGAGATATTCTCTCAGATCACACATGCCAGTGAAACCACTGATGTCAACCGGTCCGAAGGACCCCACGAGAAGGTGAACCACCAAAGAATGCGGTCTCCATATCATGATGATTTCATCCTCCTTACCCTGACCAATCAATGACCCCAATTTTCTAATGCCCCGTAATACTCCAGCCCAAAACTCCTCAGGGAGACAGATTTGAGGGTCCTTCCCATTTCCTGTCTTGGCTGCCTTGCAGTCATTACAATTTTTCTCTGCTGCAAAACCTGCTGTCTCAGTGTATTAGTATGTTACTGAACATACATGTTATGGAACCAGCTATTATAGGCCACAAACTTAGGTACTTTGAGTACAGTTGGGGGTTGCTGAGCGGTTCACAAGATTAAAGGTATAAAACAGTAATCTCTGAAACTGGTTTTGCTAATTATACGAAGATAAATAAGGACATATTTATACTTTATAAATAAAGATTATAATATAAGAAACAAAATATGTATATGCACACACACCCTTTACTTATTAAAATTAATGAGATAATTATTAATGTTAATTCCTTAGTTATTAAAAATTATAAACAATATATAGTAACATTTATAAAATGTTGAATATGTTCATTACATTTACTTGTTTTTAAAGTAACATTACCTCTATGTATCCTAAAACTTAAATTTAAGTATCATAGATACATGGTTTATTACAAACGCAACATATTTCAATGTACTCTAATTATTATTTTCTACTAAATTTTTATTATTTTATTTTTGTTCTCAAGAAATTTTCTTTTTTCCTTTTTTTAACTTTTAAGTTCAGGGGTACATGTGCAGGTTTGTTACATATGTAAACTTGTCATTGGGGTTTGTTGTACAGATTATTTTATCACGCAGGTATTAAACCTAGAACTCAGTTATTTTTCTTGATCTTCTCCCACCTCCCAATCTCTACCCTCCAGAAGGCCCCACTATGTGTTGTTCCCCTCTATGCAGGGTATATGTGTTTATGTGTGTGTGTGTGTTTGCGTGTGTGACTGTGTGTGTGTGGTGGAGGGGAGGGGTGGGTATCCTAACATCATTGTAGAATTCTATCATTGCCACAGAGTTATCTGGGGCAGTGGGTGTCTGTGGTAATGACAGAATTCTACAATGATATTAAGATACCCACCCCTCCCCTCCACCAGACACACACACACACACACATACACACACACCCTATGTAATCCCATGCTTTTAAATGAGAATGGGGACTATTAATATAATGGAATATTACTCCTATAATTGAGTTAGCCTGTAAGGCAAAGTTGAAGGGATTTTGCAGAGGTATTTCAATCTCCAATAAATTGACTTTAAGATAATCAAAATGGGATTATCCTGAAAGGACTGATCTAATCTAGTGAGTTATTTAAAAGAGGTCAGAGATATCTGAAGTAGCAGACACTCTCTAGATCAGAGACATTGAGAGGAAAAGGGATTTGTTTAGAGCCAGAAGTATGAGAACCTTGAGAAATGAGTAGAGATACAGGGGATTTTGCTGATAACACAACCTAATTTCTGGAGAGAATATTTTAAGGAGAAACAACTAAATAAAATAGCCACACAAGGGATGAAAATTGTGAGTTCCTAAATAAACTAATACAAACATAAACATAAATAAACATAATACAACATTTGAGGACTGTGATAATGAATTTAAAATAAAAGCAATCAGTTTTGCTAATTGTTGTAAAGAATGTTTTACTGTTGGGGTGTGGTTATGGAGAAGGTAGGGGTTTAGATAGATCTAGTGTTGGAGTTTTGCCAACAAGTCAGATGCAGGAAAAAAAGACAAGCAAATAGGGTCTAAACATAAGGGATTATTACAAATGCTATGGAATCTAAACTGTGTGTGATATAAGCCAGAATTAAAGTTGATGAACAGTGGGAAAGAAATAGTGGAATCAATGAAATTAAGGTTTCAATTAGTTCACCCCTCACTGCGACCATTTCCTCAAACTATTGTTCATAAATTCCATAGATGCAAAAATGCAAAGATTAGTGTGTGACAGTAAAATACGGACAGGTGATATTTGTGAATGAAAAAGGGTACTGAAATTTGGAAATTGCCTATTTTGGTAAGAACCAAACAATTCAGATTTGTCTAACTAGTTTGAAAAAATAAAATTGTTTGAATACAACATTTACTTCAGTTAGAAGAAATACAAACTTCTACCCAAAGAAATATACAGAAATAAAAAAATCGAGTCCTTTTTCTAAGGATTTATATATAGGTAAATATCTGTATCTATATCTCCATGTTTCTCTCTCATATACACAGATATAGATAATCCTACTTGTTTAATGTATAAAATGTATGGTATAATGGTCTAGTAATTTCTCTTTTACATATATTTTGTATTTTTGTATAAAAGATAGCTCATCACAAGTATCAAGACAAAGTGGAGAATAGTTAATTTATTGAAGTCACGATTATAATCAGACCTGTCTCCTCCCAAGCTTTTGCATATCTGGAAAACATGTCAGTGGATGTTCAATTTACCATATTTGTACCTGATGACAACATTTCAGTTCACAGCATGGATTAAATATTGGTAGGACCTTGTTTCTTTTATGCCTTTATTTCTAAATTAATCATTTACTAAAACTTATTTTACGAAGATTTATCAGAGCTTAGAGATTGCGATTTCTATCTCACAGAATAGAAAAACTAAGTCACATTTCAAGGTTAGAAGGTCTTTTTTGCTTACTGCATTGGGAGAACCAGTTTTCATCAACTCTCCAAATAAAAACCTTATGATTTCAAAGCCATTTTTAAAATCTTCTTTACAAGTTACAAAATCAAAGTACCTTAAATCATCTACCACAGGAATTGCATGACTGCTTTGATTTTAAAAATAAATAAAGACATTCTTGAATAAAACAGTACAGTAGACGATGCTTTTTTCTTTTTCTTTTTAATTTTTAAGCCACAGCTGTATGACAAGGTCATTTTCACTGAGTCGAAATGCACTAAAATTACTACTTTTGAAAGCCAGCTTGTAGCTGCAGATAATGGTCAGCTCAACAAAGAAACTGATAGGCAGTGAGAGTTTCTTGAAAGCCATGGAAACTTTTTTTAGGAAAATGTACGTACATTCAATATTTCGTGTCTAATTTCAAGAAAGCCCCAGCACCCAGCTGAAGTTCATCCATATTCCACAAGTTAAAACCCTGACAATGAAAACATGACTACTCTTCAGTTTGGGTTAGCTGAACTGTGAAGTAAATTAACTGCAAATATGACAATAAATAAGACCACCTATGGAATTGTTCATTATCTTTTGCATAATCTAAGAATCTCCAACATGCACATGAATGTTAAAAGTCCAATTGCGTCTAAAACCTATAATTAATTCACATAGGGATGTATAAACCCATCTGAATGAAATGGCTTACCTTGGTTTCTTTTTATACGTCTAATTGAAATGAGCCCAAGGGCTTAGTAATAAGTATAGATCTATTTTTTTATACTTTTCAGAGACAAGTTCTTTTAAAACCTGATGAATTCTTCCCTCTTGCTATAATGTATTCACAAATGAAAGTTCATGAAATTCATAAATAGCTAGAATACTTCAAATATTGAGGCCTATCATTTTTTTCTGAAGATCTTTAACACATTCCTCCCTCTACTTTCTATTTATAGATAATTAGGAATGCCTTTTAAAGTCTAGAACAGTTTTGTTCCTGTGTGTGCATGCGTGTATTAGTGGTAATAACTGCCTTGACTTCTCCACCACTTGTGATGACTGATTTTACGTGTCAAATTAGCTGGGCCACAAAGTGCCCACATATTTGGTTAAACATTATTCTGGGGTGTGTGGAGGTGTTTCTGGCTGAGATTAACATTTGAATCAGTAGAATGAGTAAAGCTGATTGTCCCCCCACAATGTGGGGGGACCTCATCCAATCGGTTAAAGGCCTGAATAGAAAAAAAGGCAGAATAAGAGAGAAGTTTGTCTCTGCTTGACTCTGAGCTGAGACACTGTTCTCCCGCCTTACAGCGGAACTAACTGTAAGGCCCCGAGGCTTCCAACTCACAGGGAACTGCGCCGTCAGCTCTCCCAGGTCTCCCGGTTGTCGACTGAGGGTCTTGGGACTTGGCCTCCGTAACTGTGTGACCCAATTCTTCAAAATGTACTGAGGGCCGGGCGCGGGGGCTCAGCCTGTAACCCCAGCACTGGGGGAGGCCGAGGCGGGCGGATCACGAAGTCAGGAGATGGAGACCATCCTGGCTAACACGGTGACACCCCGTCTCTACTAAAAATACAAAAATTACCCGGGCGTGGTGGCGGCGCCTGTGGTCCCAGCTCCTCGGGAGGCTGAGGCGGGAGAATGGCGGGAACCCGGGGGGCGGAGCTTGCAGGGAGCCAAGATGGCGCCGCCCACTCCGGCCTGGGCCACAGAGCGAGACTCCAAACATGGCACAAGTATACATACGTAACAAACCTGCACATTATGCACATGTACCCTAGAACTTAAAGTATAATAATAATAATAATAAATAAAATAAAAATAACAAATAAATAAATACAAATAAATAAATATAAATAAAATGTATTAATAATCCATCTCTTGATCTACCAATCTATATTATTGGTTCTGTTTCTCTGAAGAGTCTTGACTGATACAGATTTGTGGAGTGGTTTTAGAAAAGCAGGTTTTAAGGCTGAGGTTTTTGAAATGGCTTTGGGGTTTCATAAACTGATTAGATTTTTGACACTAGTGACTCTGTTTGTTAGTAGAGAGAGTATTGCTAGTCCATGGCACGATCTACCAATAGAGATATGCAAAATATCTTTCTTGGATACTACTTATCAAGAACTGGGTGGTTGTGTATATAATTCTTATAAAATATTTATGGAAAACTAATAAGCATGATAAGGTTGGCTGATTGTTCCTAATGTCACTGGACAAAGTGGTGACAGACAAGGATGGGGTTAGGGATTTAAATTCCCAGCTAAGTCAGGCATGGTAGCTCACACCTGGAATCCCAAAACTTTCAGAGGCAGAGGAGAGAGGACTCCTTGAGGCAGGGATTTCGTGACGAGCCTGGGCAACCTATTGATACTCTGTCTCTACAAATAATAATAATAATAAATAGCCGAATATAGTGGTGCATGCTTATAGTCCCAGCTACTTGAGAGGCTGAAGTGGGAAAATCACTTGGGCCAGGGAGTTGGAGGATGCTGTGAGCTAAGATTGTGTCATTGAACTCCAGCCTGGGTGACAGGGCAAAAAGATCCTATCTCAAATACATACATACATACATACATGCATACCTACATACAGACATTCCCAACCAGAGCACATCATAAATGATGTGAAAGTTTATTTCTTAACTCGGCCACTATTTATGTTTATTTTTATTTTTGTGGGTACATGGTAGGTGTGTATGTTTACAGGGCAAGCGAGATGTTTTGATACAGGCCTGCAGTGTGAAATAAGCACAGCACATGGAGAATAGGTATTCATCCCTCAAGCATCTATTCTTTGTGTTACAAACAATCCAATTACACTCTTTATTTAAAAATGTACAACTGAGTTATTACTGACTATAGTCACCCTATTGTGCTATCAAATAGTAGGTCTTATTCATTCTTTCTAATTTTTGTGCCCATTAACCACCCCCACTAGCCCCCCATTATCCTTCCCAGCCTCTGGTAAATATCCTTCTACTCTCTATGTCCATAAGTTTAATTTTTTGTTTTTATTTTTAGATCCCACCAATAACTGAGGACATCTGCTGTCTGTCTTTCTGTGCCTGGCTTTTTTCACTTGACATAATGATCTCTAGTTCCATCCATGTTGTTGCAAATGACTGGGTCTCATTCTTTTTTGTGGCTGAATAGTACCCCATTGTGTATATGTACTACATTGTCTTTATCCATTCATCTATTGATAGTCATTTAGGTTCAAATTTTAGCTACTGTAAACAGTGCTGCAACAAACATAGGAGTGCAGGTATCTCTTCAATAAACTGATTTCCTTTCTTTTGGGTACATACCCAGCAGCGGGATTGCTGGATCATATGGTAGCTCAGTTTTCAGGTTTTTTGAGGAACCTCCAAACTGTTCTCCATAGTGTCAACTACTATTTATTTATTGCATAAGTGTACCTGAAACAATTGATTTTATTCTTGTGTCTTAAGTATTAGGAATGATATCACATGACACTTGACAACCATTCAATAGGATTGGACATTTTATAATGTGTTTTTTATTATCCCTTTCCTGAACATTTTACTGATTCATTTGTTATTCCATTTGTGTCTTATATATCTGACCCCCTTAGCCACTAAACTATTGACACTCTTCCTATTTAGGTATTATTTTACTGCTTGAAACTGTTGACCTTCTTAGTCATTCATTTAACTAATGTGCATTAATGCCTGCTATGGAATAGTTACACTTTTAGGGTCTGGGGATAAAAAAGTTGGCAAAATTAACAATGTCTTGTGCCCTCAGTTTACATTCTAGTGAACCTTACATTTTAACAAGCATAATTAACATTGACCTCTTTGATTTAGTTGTTTCTAACATATTTTAGGAAAAAATTAGATTATAAGAAGTCACATTCCCCCTATGCCCACCCTAAACCAATCTTCAAATACTTATTTAGCCACAGCTGATCTCTAGACTGGGACTCTGGCCCTCATTAGCCTCTAAATATCTAGTCCATGCTCCTGTTTATCACATAAAGCCTAAATAATTTATCTTAAATTCTGAAGTTGGAAGTAACTGGATATAACTTAACTTTCTTTCCAAATTATTTTACACTAATTAATTTTCCTACTTTGTATTTTTACTCAATGTTACCAATTGTCCTTTGCTAGGTTTTATTTAATTATGTAAGTGTCTTTATTACTTTTTAAATTTTTCATTAAAAAATTAAATTCAGTGGGTACATGTGCAGGTTTGTTGCATGGGTTTATTGTGTGATGCTGAGGTTTGAGCCAAGTTTTTTTCTCACGTGTTTCCCTGTGATTGGAATGCCTTTCCTTCCTAACTTTGGCTGTCAATATTATACCCATTTTTTAAGATTCAAATTGGCTATCGCTTCTTTCATGAATCATTTTATATTCAGCAAAGCCAGAAAGAATGTCATTTTTAATGTCTGATACATAGCATGGTAGCTCATACCTATAAACCCAGGCACATATATAATATATACATGTATGTAAAAAGACATCTGTGTGTGTGTATATATATATATGCCTTTGTGTATGTGTGTACGATTTTCTAAGTTATATGCCTCATCAACTTTCCAAGGTAAATCTGAGTGTTTGCCATATTTTTGGTAATGGTCATATCTCTCCCATTAGAATATAATAGTCATTATTAATCATTGCTTCTCTTTCAGTACATCTCACATAGTCCTTGAAAAAAACACACACAATATGGATGTGATATTATAATAAAAATGTTAATTCATTGATTTGCCTCTTCTTCTCCCAGCCCTCAAAGAATAATGGGCATCTAGAAGCACTGAAACATAATAGGAGAAACAATAAAATTGGGAATTCATAAATCAAAGTATTCTCCCTAGGATTGCCAGTAATTAGCTTTATAACTTTGGACACACTTTTCAACATGTAGAATTAGGGAACAAGACATCACGTAAGGGAACACTCTGAAAAAAGGCACAGGTAATTACTACTGACATATATAATGAGGAGGTTTGGCAGGTAGACTGTAAAGTGATAGGATTTGAGCCTTGACCTTACCACTGAAGTTACTAGTGTAACCTCAGCAATTTCACTATTTTGACCCTACATACACTTTGGTAAAATGAAGATAATAACAAGATAGCATGAGGATTACATCAGTTAATAAAAATAAGGCAAATGAAATAGTGCTTGACTCAGATTACCCTAGCTATTATTATCCTTAAGCCTTATTTTTACCCACAAAACTGAAAACGTGTAGTTGATTTTAGACAATATTATTTATAAGTCTCCTGTACTTGAATGAGTGATATAAAAATGAGATCAGGTTACTCCAAATATTTTATACTCAAGTTAGTCATAATTGGTCTATGTAGAAGCTCTTCCGCTTTCATGCAGATTCTTCAAATTGAGGGACATTCTGAAGCTTACTTTTACTTGATTATTGAATGCCAGCTCATAGAGTCAAAAACTGCCTCGTTAAAGGCACAAACCTGGCCCATATATATTATTATTTGTGGTAAAACCAAAATGATGCAGTAAGTTGGCTATTTATACCAATTTCATTTATCGAATAGATTAGGATGAAGTTTGGTAAGACAGGTATATGGCATTTTGCTCCTTAATAACTGTGAAAAAGAATCAGTGATGGTGGTTTCATGATAAGCTCTTAAGACTTTGATACACATCTAGCTGATGCTTGGAAGAATATGGCCATTCCCATGAGTTCTAATGTGAGATTGGAAACAAAACTTTACAATGTTTTACTGGACATTTTTCACATTACATTTAAAAGAGAGGTAAGAAATAATATTGGTTCCTCGATGCAGACAATTCTTCAGGGGCTCTTTATATTTTTATAACTATATATTTCAAGATGTATTCTAAAGGTTTTATAACTGCTTTTTACTTCACAGGTGCTTGATGCTGGAAGGGATCAAGAGGTCATCACCCTGCCTTAAGGCAGAGTGTACCTAAACCCTCTTAGAGGACAAAGATGAATTTAAGAATTCTCTCTACTGCACTGCAGGGCTGCCCTCCTCACCCTGCCCACCAAGCTCTGCAATCTTAAGATACAAAGATAAATTTAAATGCAGAAAACAGTCCTCCATAGAAAAGCTTGGTTTCAATATTTTACTGCCTGTTTTTAATCACCATCAGTAGATTCAGAGGTTCAGTTCTTATTCTCCTTTTTTATTCATAGTTATCCAACTTAAGTTTAAATATTTGTACATTTTGCATTAGTTGGTATTTGAGCAGTGCTGTCCTCAAATTTTATACCTTTGAGAAAAAAGGAAATTGCTGCTTAGCAATAAGGAAAGACAAAGGCTTACAAATACAAAGTGTATTATAGTCAAGCATAAGAAGTCATACTAAATGATGATATCTGAAGGAATGCTTGATTGTGGCAACTCAATGAGAAAAGAACTGTTTCCTATTAGCTTTAACAGCAGGGTTTGTTATCATTTAAGTACATGCTCTAATACACTTAGTGTTTTGTGCTACATTTAACAAGATTAAGTGAACACACACTGTTTCAACTCAAATCTTTATCGGAAATCAGAGGCAAGCCTCATTTCTTGCCAAAACATTCTCTTGTGGCTCGTTCTTGGAGCAAATTCCATATAAGTAAATCTGTTTACCCAGGTGTACCATTGATCAGTTAAAGGATTTTTCCTTCAGGTAACTCTTGACTGAACTTCGAAAACACTACCTAAAAATTCTAAAAAATTGAGATGTCTGAAAGATGCTATTAAAGATTATAATCTGTAATAAAACATAAATGGCATTGTGAACATAGTGAACTATTAAAAGGAAATCTGAAGGATTAGCTGTCAGAGTTCTTACATGATTTCACTGTAACACTACAAATAGTTAGATTCTGTGGACAAGTAGTAGAGACTGTAAAATACCTAAAAATCACAAAATGTCTCATTGTCCCACACCTTAATTTTTTCCTCCTGATTGAAAAAAATTGAACTGCATGATGTAAGCTTCAAGGAACATTTTAAAAGAGGTGCTTAGGTCTTAACTTTCAGAAAATCTTCTTGAAAATGCTAACGTGCCATTCTGTTCTATACATCAAGTTCCGTTTTGTAGTAAAATATGTTTCTAGTTTCTTCCATTTCATATTATATTATAAGGTATTTCTCCTTGCATTTATATGGTGAGCAAAAAGCATGTGCATTTAGAATCTATATCAATACAGATTTATATTTAATATGTTTATATTTTATTCTTCTAGCTCAAATTAACCAGATATTTGTAGCTTTTTTTAAATTTTTCACATTTGTAACAAAATATGACCATATGAAGCATGACATAGAAGTGCTTTTCTCTATTACTATTTGTCTCATAGTCAGACATAGATTCAAAATCACAGTTATTTGGGCATCACATCTTTATGGGTTTTTGGCATTTTCTTTTGATTATAGTTTTCTATAAAAGACTAAAACCGTTTCTATCTTTTTATCAATCATCAACAGTCAAGGACATGATGATAAAGTCCTGGTTATGCTTTCGTGGTAGGTAGAATAATTGTCCCCATGATGTCTAAGCACTAATCTCCTCACTTGTGAATAGAGCACCTTATGCGGCAAAGGATATTTTGCAGATGTAATTAAGAATACTGACCTAGAGATGGGAAGATTATCCTGGATTTCCCAAATAGATTCAATCTAACTATGTAAACCCTTAAAAGTGGAGAACACTTTGTGGGTTTGGTTAGAAAAAATATATATAAAACAGAAGAATTAGAGAGAGAGTGTTAAAAGCACTTGACTTGCAATTGTTGGCATTAAAGATGGAGGTAGGGGACATTGAGTCAAGGAATGAGGCAATCTCTTGAAACTGAGGAAAGAATAATAAAGATTCTGTCCTATATTCTCCAGAAAGAAGAGCAACTCTGCCAACACTTTGATCTTAAAACCCTTTACCCTCTTAGGAAAAAAGAAAAAAAACTGCAGTTCATTGTCAGCACTCGTTTAATTTTACATAGACATGACTCTTTGAGACTGAAGCAAATCTAATTTTCAACATGAAATTAAAATATAAAAAGTGTTCCTGGAGTTATTTCTAAACAGAACTAACATCAGAATCATCTGAATTATTACAATCGTCTATTTCGGAAAAATCGGATTCATCAAATGAATCTTTGGTCCACAACTGTGTGAGAACAACGTTAACATCAGGCATAGAAATGGTGCATTTTCTAGGACTGGACATTTTCGGCAGCCAAGGGTTACCACATTTTGTAAATGGAAATACCACTACTGAAACCAGAATGCTATTAATAGAAGGCTGTCTTTTGTTTCCAAAGTCGATGCACTAGAGTGATACAAAAATATTAATGAAAGTGAGATATTTCCTGGCAAAGTTATCTCAGGGTAAATGGAGAGTAGCCGGAAGCCCTGCCAGCAAGTATTCTCTGGGCACAAGGATATAGGGTTTAACCAGTGAGGCCCATGTTAGGCTTCTGACCTCCAGAACTGTGTATTAATTCATGTAATTTAAGCCACTGAATTTGTGGTATTTTTTTTTTTCTTACAGCAATAGAAAACTAACAGAAAATCTGAAGGTTTTGCATTTTCCCTTTAATTGCTAAAGAGACTCCACCTCCTCCCTGTGATAATCCACCTAACATGTTTTCTATCGACTTGCTTTCCTCCCTACATTCCAGACTTTGGAAGCTCTTACGAAACTGACTTCTATACGTGATCACTTTTGTGAAGGTGACTGGAAAGTTAGAATATGATTTGTGGCTTCTTTTTGTACACTTACAAAATTTCTGCATTTATTTTGACTCTAAATTCACTCTTTGATTTAGTTGTTGTTTTCACAACCTCCTTTTCCTCTTGTCCTTTTTGTCTCTACCACTCAGATTAGTGATCTATATTGTATTAAATATTTTGAAGTTGTCATGAATCCTTCACGGGCTATAAATAAATGCAAAGTTAAATACTTATGAATGGATGTACTCGCAGGCAATATATGTAGACAGACAGGCACCCTCCTCTGCACTCCTATATTACACCCCACTCTGTTGGCAACGTTTTAGACACTTCTCTTTCCTTATCACACTTCCAAGCTTTTCCCAAGTCAAGAAAATCACAAAAGAGTTAGAAGTGAGAAGGAGAGGTTGTTTATCCATTTTTCAATCATTATCAAGTTTTTTTTCCCCATTCATTTTTGTTACCAACAGCAATTTCTGCACACTGTTCATTTTAAGTCTTTTTTTGTCAATAAAAATTGTTTAGACAGAAGCATGATTCTAAATGACAGGAGGGAGCTTTCTCAGAATTCTAAAAAGGCAGAAACAAGATTGAATTTTTTCTTACCGCGCTGTCAACTTCAGAGATTGAGAAGCTAGTATCTGAATGCTATGTAAGCCATCAGCGAGTATTATGCCAATAATACCTTCCAAAAACGCTGTCAAGAGAGTATTAAACCCAATGGATATACAAGAACACTAAAACTCAGAACATTTAAATTTATTTTCAAGCTGTCTACGATGTCAAATGATGAAGTGTAAACTTGTTTGTTCCATTACAGTGATTTTTAAAAGTGAATTGTTTCAGTACCAAACAAAATGCCAGATACCTATTTTAAGCTTTATGTCACAGATTTTTTTTGGTAAATAATATTGCCTTGTACTAAAATAAACATTTGTAAGTGTAACACAAGTTTGTAATATTCGTGAAGTAATATTTCCCCTTCAGCATATGCAAAATTCAACTCTGGAATTTGTCATATGGTAAATATATTTTTTGTTGTTCAAAAGAAAAAACTGTAAAGTGCTATTTATGTGTCCTTACAAAATGGGAATTGCGCATAGTTGCTCTGAAAAAGGAAATTTGAAGTAATGAGACCTGAGTTCTATTCTTGGCTCAGCTACTAACAAGATGTCAACTTTCCAAGTTAGAAAATATTTTGGATCACAGATCTGTTTTCTGAAAATAATGGAACAGTAGTGACTTCCTCATGGGCTGAATCCTCTCCTGTAATTGTGATACATTGAACATGTTTGTGTCCCAGCCCATAACACATTTCCCTTTATTGAACAAAATTATATGTTGAGTGGATTAACGAATTACCAAAAGATCTTCATAAAGCATCTTGTGAAATTATAACAAATTATATAAAAGTAGCATACAGGTTCTACCTACATAAATATCATCCTCAACCATTAAAGAGAACGGTAACGCAAGAGAGGGCATTGCACAGTGGCCTTGGCTAAGTTACTGATCTGTTTTCAGCCTAGGTTTCCTCGTATGTCAAGAAGGCCCTTAAGCAATACCTTGACAGGTGTATTAAAGGTTAATTATTCCCTAAATTTCATATCCTCTTTGTGCTCAGGGAGCACAAAGCTGGATCAGAGTCCCCTGCCCCTCTTGTGTGACCCGTCATGTGACTCTGTTCTGGCCAATACGATGCAAGGGGGATTGAAGTGTATCCCAGAATCTTGCCCCACACACTCCTTCTTGCTCTCTGCCCCTTCCTACCAACTGGAGGGGAATCCCAAGGAAGACCTCAAAAGCTAGTTCAGAGATGGCAGAGCCACTGGCCTCCTAAGGTCCTAAACGACTGTGAGTAAAGCCTTCCTGTTACTGTGGTATTGCTGAAAATCATTATGTGGTCAACAATCAAATAAGTGCCTTCATATTGTTGAAACATAGGCTTGGGTCTATCTGTTACCATGGCTTAATCTACTATACTTATTTTTTGTGTGTGAGGTTTAGAGACCATATAGTGTTTCTCAAAAATAAATAGGTTTTATTATACTCATTTTACTAATTTTCTGCCGAACAAATTACCACAAACTTAGCAGCTTAAAATAAAAGATATTTGTTATCTCACAGATTCCATGGTCAGGAACCCAGACATGTCTTAACCTGGTCTTTTCCTCAGGGGTCACAAGGCTGCATGCTAAGTGTCAGCCAGCGCTGGGGTCTCCTATGAAGCTTGTGATCTTTTTCCAAGCGCAGGCCATTCCACACAGGTGAAAACCGCAAGGCTGCTTGTTCATTCAGCAGGAGGGAGATCCTCTGATCTCCAGATCTTCTTTTAAAGGGTTTTACCGATTAGGTCAGGCCTATCCAAGATTATCTCTGATTAGTAACCTTAATACATCTGCAAAATCGCTTCCCTTTTGCCGTACAACGTAACATAATCACAGGGGCGATATTCCACCACCACTGCCATATCCTGTTGGTCAGAAACACTCGTAAGTTCACTTACTCTCAAGATGAGAATACATTACAAGTAGGTGACTCACTGAGGGTCATCACTGGGTGTGTCTGCCCCAGTTTTCTGTATTTATGGTGGTTATCAGAGAGAGTTTGAAATAAAGAGAGTGCCATGAGAAATTCCTAGTGTCTTTTAGTAATTTAATTAAGTTACACCAGAAAGATGAGGCTATGCAAACCAGCTCTGAAACAGCTGAAGTCTGAAAACTTTTGAAAATTGCAACAACTTGAACTAGTGATTTAAAATTACTTTTACTAAAACAGAAAAAGTACACAAATGCCATAAACAATGTACTATGAAATGACAAGCCTAAAAATAAAGGACAGTGAAATACATTTCATACGTATTTTGTTTCATTTGTATTTTCTGTTGTGATGGCTAATATTGAGAGTCAACTTGATTGGATTGAAGGATGCAAAGTCTAGTTCCTGGGCGTACCTGTGAGAGTGTTGTCAAAGGAGATTAACATTTGAGTCAGCGGACTGGGAAAGGCAGCTCCACCCTCAATCCGGGTGGGCACCATCTAGTCAGCTGCCAGTGCAGCTAGAATAAAAGCAGACAAAAGAGGTGGAAGGACCAGACTGGCTGAGTCTTCTGGCCTCCATCTTTCCCCCGTGCTGGATGCTTCCTGCCTTCAAACATCAGACTCCAGCTCGAAGGTCTTCAGCTTTCTGACTCTTGGACTTACACCAGTGATTGGCCAGAGGCTCTCAGGCCTTCGGCCACAGACCGAAGGCTGCACTACTGGCTTCCCTACCTCTGCGGTTTTGGGACTCGAACTGGCTTCCTGGCCGCTCAGCTTGCAGACGGCCTATTATAGGACTTCACTTTGTGATCATGTGCGTCAATTCTCCCAGAAAACTTCTCTTCACATATTCATCTATTAGTTCTGTCCCTTTAGAGACTAATAGACTAAATATATTTATTAGTCTTTAGAGACTAATACACCTGCCTTGCATTTTTCTTAAGTTATTTAAAATAATTAATGAATTAGAGGTAAGAGGAGTTACATAGCTCATTTGCTAATTTACCAAAAAAAAAAAAAAAAGATTTTTCTAGGGAAAATATATATTTGAGTGTGAAAGTAAAGGGTAAATTTGATTTTTTTTTCCAGAATACTTTGAGTGTCTTTTGGGAAGAATACAACCCAAACAAATGAAATATTACCTAAAATTTGGCTGTATAATTTCCTTTTTATATTTCCTAAACTACTGGCCTTTGCAACATTAATTTTATACCCTGGGCTAAGAAGTTTAACTAGGTCATATTTTGTTGTTTTAGAGAGGTACCTGTTTGTTAATTTATATAACTTAGTTTTATTTTACAAACACTGAAGAGGTTACCTTTACTATGTTCCCGGTATCATTTAAATATATTCAACAAATATAGAAAAATAAACTCATTTTCCAAAAGGGACTTCATGAGTCAAGACTGTTTGCAGCCCCACTTTATAGATGAGGGAACAGAGGCCAAGACAGTCTAAGGGTCGCAGCCAGACTGTCTCCAGCATCCATGATTTTAAGCCATTCACTTTGTGCTTTCTTCCCATGGCTCACTTGTTTCCACTACTCCATGTGACTTCTCTCTGCTACTGTTGTTTTTCTAACCTTGTCTCTTCTTATTCACATATAAGAAAAAGAGCACAAAGTCATATTTTCTATAATTTCCAGGAAATCTTTTGTGGCTTCTCACTTCACATAAGAGAAGTGACATTAATCTCACTAAATATTGGAAATGTAAATGTGTTACATGTTTTAGAAGAAGGCCTAAAGCCAGGGATCCGGTTCCTCAAACCATATAGTAAACTTACTGCATGATAATAGAGCATCAGAGGTGTTTAGAAAAGAGTTAACACAGCAGGCCTTAACTGCTACCTTCAGAAAGGCCTGCTTGCAAGGTTAGTCCTCAGTGGCATCGGGGAACTTGGATTTCGTGAGTGTTCCTGTCATTCCCTAACTGATAAATGTGATTTCCTGTGCCTAAGTCATTTGGACAAACATGTGGTTTATGCTGAACATCTGCTTCCCCGCTCTGCCCCCATAGTCTGGAATTTTGGCAGTTGTTAGGCAGAGGTGCCTATCTGACTAGGCCCAATGAAAACCTTGGGCGCTAGATCTCTTCAGAGTTTCTGCAACCCTGCAGTAATGAGCTGCCCTGTAGCACTTCTCTCCTGTTGTCACAATTTGATCCTAGAAGAATGAAGCACGTTCTGTATAATTCCAATGGGAAAGAACTTTCGAAAACCTGGCTTGGGGTTTTGCCCCATGTGCCTCTTCCCTGTGCTGATTTTTGTTTTGAATCCTTTTGCTGCAATAAATCTTAGCCACAAGTATCACTATACACTGAGCCCTGCAATTCTTCCTGGTGAATCACTGAACTTTGGGGTAGTCTTGGAGATTCTCCACACAGAAGGCCACAGGAGTTTGCATAAGGCTCAAAATTGTCATAATTGCTATTATTTCATATTTTTAGCTTTGCTAGCAATATTTGGTTATGTGTCATCGTGATTTAATTTTCCTAATTTGAGTCACTCTAATCAATAAGAACATTTTATTTGACAGATGACTGTGAAATAAACAGTTAATCATTAGAACTTAGAGAAATTTGTGCTTATAATCCACACATTAGGAATAATATGATCTTACTCCAATCATGTTTGGAAGAATGCTAAATGCTCACTTGTTTTTATATCAAAACTTATAAAATCAAAGAAAATGTATCAGCAGTCATCATCTGTTCATGTTGGAGTGTTTAGTAACAATGACCGACACAAGTACACCTGCTTTGCTGGTATTCTCTCTTCCACTGAACTCTCAGAAATCTCAGCTGCTGACAGGTCTCAGCTGGTTCCCGCCCCAGAACAAACCTTGCCAAAGGGAACTGCTCCCTCACCACCTACCGAGATTCAGCCTCTTGCTCTGTGAGATCCTGCTTGACTCCTTTCCTTATGGGCATTGTCTCAGTTCACTCCTCAATAATTTATTGTGAGCCAGCCTCAATCTCACATTATTTTTTCAAGAAACTTGACCTAAGGAAAAGTCCTAACATGCAAAGCATCTGTTAAGTTTCTAAAGGAAGCAGCCTATCTGACCTGTCACAGTGCCTTTCTGATTATAAAACAAGTTATAATTTTAGGGTTAATAAGCTGAGGCTTGATCTTCGTATCATAAGTTCCACTGGAATGAATGGAGACTATGCTACTATCTAATTGCATATAGCAGGTAAAGTTTTCAATTTCAAGCCGTTATAATTCAAGCACTTACGTAAAAGGTATAGTGAAAACTTTTTAAATTTTAGCACAAAAGATGTAACATACCATACAAATTAATTCTATCAGTCTTTAGAAATGTGATAATTGTGGTCCAGAAAATTTCTATCAATTACTAAGATAAATTTCTCATTTGAAAGATTGTGAATCCCTTCTTCTCAGGGTTATTTAATCACAAGTATTTTTGGAGTGCTTTTCATACGTCCATCACTGAATGTGCTGGAGGCAATGAAGAAAACATTTAATATAGGATGTCTTCACAAAGAGCTTGAAATCAGAATGGCATTAAAGAGGTATATTCATCATTATATTGAAAAATAGAACTGTATTCAACAATGTGATTTACTAATTGCCAGATACTTACCATTGGTTGTTTAAATCTTTCTGCCTACAGAATGCTAATTGTTTAAAAAAACATGAATAAATTGTTATTAATTCCAGCCAATGACAATAATTCTCTTCCTATTGAATGATAGTTGATTTTTTCAGGTTTTTTCTTATTAGGAATGGCTATGTGGCCTGCTTATGATTAATACGATGTAAGAAGATATCAGTGGGGTTGGTGGTGCTACCTCTTTGTTAATCTTCCTCCCCTGAATACAGATATGATAATATGATATCTGGCATGACATCAGCGACATGTGTGTATATGCAATGTGAGTGTATGTATGCATGCACATACTAAATTCTGTATGTTTACATAAATGATATAATATCCT
Source organism: Theropithecus gelada (assembly GCF_003255815.1). Classification (NCBI taxonomy): domain Eukaryota; kingdom Metazoa; phylum Chordata; class Mammalia; order Primates; family Cercopithecidae; genus Theropithecus; species Theropithecus gelada. The sequence goes on along the minus strand of NC_037669.1, from coordinate 452,973 downwards.
ATGGACTATATAACTTCTTTCTCTTTTCGTTCAACAATGTTTTTAAATTTCTCAATGTTTTTTTATGGAGGTATATTTTCCCTTTAACTGAGAACTAAGCCATCAAATGAAATTATAGCAGCATAAAAAATGCGTCGTATTAATTGTTTTACCATTACAAATACAGCTGCAAAAAATATTCCAAACTGATTTTGCAATAAATATCCAAATGCAAGTCTTGCTCTCTCGGGTAAAAGTTTCTAACATGGGATTTCTGGTGGGTAATTTGCACTTTTTCTAGATACTGACAATTTAGTCTGCAGAGCTTATAAGAAAAAGCATAGATACCACCTGGTATACACGAAAATTCCCACCCCTCCACGTCCTTTTCAAAACTGATAGCATCCGACTTTTATTTTTTAATCTGGAGGGTGAAGATGGTAATTCGCTGTCTTAAATACATTCCCCAATGACTAGCAGTTGAAAACCTTTTCATATGATTTTTTCTTAACTTTTAGTTTATGCTATTTTTATACTTCAGTTCCATCAGGTGATTCAGCATAAGAGAAAACTTACAGCTAAAATGTATCAAAATGATCTAGAGTTACAGGCATAAGACATGAAAATATTCTGGTTCTAGGATGGGAATCGAGATGCAACTCCCTGAACATTGATGCCAAGCAGAAGTGAATCAATATTCTAGAAAAATTCCAAGCATGGGAGGAATTGCTTCAATCATCAAGATTACTGACATCTTCTAATGTTTTAGGTTCCTCTTCTCTGCTCTCATGAAAGAAGTAGGCTTTTTAGCACATAAACCCTTTCACATACATAACTTAGAAGAGTCACAGTGCCTTAGTGGGGATGTTTAATCATTTTTCAAATGGGAATAATAAGAACTGTCTTTTCTAAACTTAGTTCAATCCTAAGTATAGAGTTACATATGGGAAAACACTCATTGTATTCTAAAGCACTATACAATAAAAGGCATTATCCTTACTAACTAGGGTTATTGGAGTTAAGTTCTAGGAGACTGTATAGTGCATTTCAATTGGCCTACGGCTTTAAAGACCCATTTGAATATAAAAAGTAAACACATTTGAGTATGAATACCAAAGCAAAATCCATCTTGCAATTCTTCTATATAAAATGAAAGTTTAACATCCGTAGAGTGCATGTCATCTCATTCACTACTGTATAGCAGCAAATTGTTTGTTTTTTACTTCAGTGCTATAATACTAGAGAATACTTTTCACATCACTTGAACAGAGGCTTTGGTCATCAATAGATCAAAGTGTGAACTACATTACCCTTGCCAAAGTCACGGAAATTGCAGCTATCGAAATCACAGTTCCAAACTTTAGTGAGAAAAATGTCCCCAGATCCTGACTTTTTTTTTTTTTTTGAAATGACAAACTCCTTTACTTTGTTCTGTGTTTATTCATAGAGTATACCCTCACAGCAATGGATTTATCCATATCTGTAAATTCCCTAAAGTCCAGAAGACCAGTAGCTACAAAAAATGATTATTCACAAGGTATTGCTCTCCATGCAAACTCATGAGTCACAAGTATAATCCTCACTCCTCCTTTTATTGTAAGGAAAAGGATAAAAATGATTTCCAAGGAGCACCGTACATTCACATTTGAAGCATTAAATGAATATTATTAAATCCTTTTAAAAAATACAATATAATAGCAACTATCGAAAAAGCAGCAGTTTACATTCTTTGACTAACCGTCAATGATTGAGGAAGATTTGCTGGGATTACCCAGCCAAAAGAGCCATATGTAAATTTCTAAGACGAAGAAAATCTCTTCCAGAGAATTCATATAAACACACACACACACACACACACACACACACACACACACACACACACACTCATATATCTTTGGGGATAACCTATCCTTCAGGGAAAGAATGTGCCTGTTAATCAACTTGTTTAGATACAGTGACTAGTTATTAAATATCTCATCTTTTCAGCTAGGCAAGATCATTTCCTAAAAGGTTTCCCCAAAGTAGCTTTTGAATCAGAAAACAGTTACTATAAATTAATATAATTCCATTGATCTGAGAGGGAAGAATTATGTGCTCCTCCTCAAAAGACTAGAAACCGAACCGCCCTTTGTTTAAGATCATTCATTTCATACCCTCTTTTTCTTTTTTTTTTCTTTTTTTTTTTTTTTTTTTGAGACTGAGTCTGGCTCTGTCGCCCAGGCTGGAGTGCGGTGGCCGGATCTCAGCTCACTGCAAGCTCCGCCCCCGGGTTCCCGCCATTCTCCTGCCTCAGCCTCCCGAGTAGCTGGGACCACAGGCGCCCGCCACTTCGCCCGGCTAGTTTTTTGTATTTTTAGTAGAGACGGGGTTTCACCGTGTTAGCCAGGATGGTCTCGATCTCCTGACCTCGTGATCCGCCCGCCTCGGCCTCCCAAAGTGCTGGGATTACAGGCTTGAGCCACCGCGCCCGGCCCATACCCTCTTTTTCATAAGAGAAACTTGAAGAGCTCCTTGCTGTAAAGGCCACATTTTCTATTACGCATAATTAATCAAATACAGGGCCCATAACTGTGCGTAAATGGTACTCATTTCAGTGTTGCTGCTTAACATGATCCTTAGAAGAACATCCTTCAGATGGGGCACGGTGGCTCACGCCTCTAATCCTGACACTTTGGGAGGCCGAGGTGGGCAGATCATGAGGTCAGGAGTTCAAGACCAGCTTGGCCAACGTAATGAAACCCCGTCTCTACTAAAAATACAAAAATTAGCTGGGCATGGTGGCAGGTGCCTGTAGTTCCAGCTACTTGGATAGCTGAGGAAGGAGAATCGCTTGAATCCAGGAGGTGGAGGTTGCAGTGAGCAGAGATCACACCACTGCACTCCAGCTTGGACAACAAGGTGGGACTTCGTCTCAAAAAAAGAAAAAAATTCTTCAAGAATATACAGTTCTTTAAAGTGATTATTTTACTTTACGTATTTTCCAAAGTATTCAGGCATTTTGTTTCATAGATAGTTCGTAAAACAGGTTTCTTATTGACATAAAAATAAATTATATCTATAAGAAGTTATAACCTATAAGTGTTATAACCTAAAAGAAGTTGTGTTATAACCTATAAGTGTAGAATTCACTCTTTGATAAGTGAGATAGTTCACAGATTGGTTTTCTGTTGTTGATTGCAATTTACTATCTTGATAGTATATATGTGTGTGTTTATATATATATATATATATATTTTCTCAAACCGTATAGAGAAAGCATACAGATATTTGGAGATACAGATTTGTAAGATAATTAATATTCATGTGTTTTCCATATAAACATGTCCAACTATATCACAGACATAAAATTGTTCAAAATATTTTATATTTTAGAAAATTATATAAGTTAGATAATAGTTATATTCTATCCTAGAGTCTATTTGCTTTCAGTGATACCATTTGGTGATAAATTATAACAAAAATTTAAACTTATATTAAGAAACACTTATCCTACAAAATGAGCTATGATTATTAACGTGGTAGCTCTCAAGGAGGGAAATGGAACACAACTTTGTGAAAAGTCAGAGTGCAAATTTTCCAGCTTCTAGAAGTCGCCGCCCAAATCACTGCTAGTGGAGTTGTATCTGGTATCGTGGTTGATGTAAACTGGTTAATCCCAAACTTCCCAGAGGCTTACAGACTCTCCCACAAGGAAACGTGAAATCATAGTAATGGATCATCTTTAAGGAAAAACTTTGCTTCAAAAATTCCTGAGCCTCTAAGAACTCCCATTATAACTAATATTATTTGATGATAGAATTTGACAACAAAGTCTCCTATATCTTACCTTAATAATACACCAACCGTTATCTGGAGGTAAATATGGAAGGGACATGTGTCTGGCCATCTCACAACAAGATATTAAGTAGAAACTCAGTCTCAAACTAATCTCGTAGTTTTTTTTTTCAAATTAATGAAATCATATTAATAGAAATTAATATGCTTCAGCCATTCCAGGTACTAAACTTAAACACATGTTATTTTATAACTGCAAATACAAGACAGGTATTAATGCTTAATAATAACGAATATCCAATAGTAGATCTAAATTTAGGGATTATTTGTACATGATACTGTATTCCCTCAAAAAGAAGGAGAATATAGTTTCCAATTCCACAGAATATAGGAAGTCTATTTTTATTTCTATATTTCTCATTTAAACTGGGTTTAATAGGAGTCATGAAGGCAATGCCTCCAATAAATGTGTTGATAAATTTTAAATCTTTTCTTGCTTTAAGGAATATGTTTTGAAGCAAAGCTCTTGCACTAATTACAATGTCATCTTTCTTGACATTAATCCAGGTGGTTTTTTTAAACCAAGAAAAAATAGATTGCACGTGGTGCACATGTACCCTAGAAATTAAAGTATAATAAAAAAAGACTTATATAACTTATGTAACACTTTTCTTAACAAAAACAAAAAAAAAGAAAAAATACATTATTTTAAAGGTATACCTCATTGAGATGTAACTGAATACTTTTCTTTCACTAAATAAGCTTTATGCCAACAGGTCCAACAGTGAATATGTAAGCTTATACATTTCAGCATAAAATAAGGACTTCTAAGAAGCCATCCAAAAATCAAAAGTGGAAAAACTAAAAGCAAACTGGTCTATATTGATACTCCTTTCAAATTAATGTTTGTTTTAAAGGTAATTGCACTCTACACTTGAAAGCAAAGAGTTTGACCTGATTTACTCCTGTTTCCTTGTTACCAAATACTGACAATGCTATTTTTCCCTTTAAAATTATTTTGATGCAGGCCTGTAATCCCAGCACTTTGGGAGGCCGAGGAGGGTGGATCACCTGAGGTCAGAGGTCAGAGACATGGTAAAACCCCGCCTCTACTAAAAATACAAAAATTAGCTGGGCGTGGTGGCATGCACCTGTCATCCCAGCTACTTGGGAGGCTGAGACAGGAGAATTGCTTGAATCCAGAAGGCAGAGGTTGCAGTAAGCTGAGATCATGCCATTGCACTCCAGCCTGGGTGACAAAGCAAGACTCCATCTCAAATAATAGTAATAAATAAAAAATAAAATTATTTTGATGCTCTAAGACACTGTTATTTGTGATAAACCATTTAGTTTAATTGAATACCTAAGCTTATGAGGGAGAAAAATCGGAAATCTGTTCATGCAATAGAGTATGGGGCCCAGAAAGACATCACAATCTTAACTTTAAAATGTTTCTGTGTTTGCCTCTCAACAGAAGACGTATGTGTGGCCAAGAAACATTTGAAAAAAAAAAAATGCTCAGCATCACTAATTATCAGAGAAATGCAAATCCAAACCACAATGAGATAACACCACAGACCAGTCAGAACGACTATTGTTAAAAAGTCAAAAAACATCAGATGCTGGTGAGGCTGCCAAGAAAAGGGAACGCTTATACACTCTGCTGGGAATGTAAATTGGTCCAGTCGCTGTGGAAAGTAGCCTGAAGATTTCTCAAAGAACTTAAAACAGAGCTACCATTTGACCCAGCAATCCTATGACTGGTATATACTCAAAGGAAAATAAATCACTCCACCAAAAAGACACGTGCTCGTGTTTTCACTGTTGTGCTACCCACAATAGTAAAGACATGGAATCCACCCAGGCGCCCACCAATGGTAGATTAGAGAAAAGAAACTGTGGTATATACACAACATAGAATATTACACAGCCATAAAAAAGAATGAAATCATGTCCTTTGCAGCAACATGGATAGAGTTGGAGGCCAATATCCTAAATAGATTAATGCAGGAACAGAAAACCAAATACCACACATTCTCACTTACAGGTGATAGCTAAACACTGAATACACATGGATAGAAACAAAGAATAACAGACAGTGCAACCTGCTAGAAGGTGGAAGGAGAGGGTGAATGGGTTGAAAAGTACATATCAGGTATTATGTTCAGTATCTGGGTGATGGGATCCATACCCCAAACCTCAGCATCAAGAATATTCCTGTGTAACAAACCTGCACATGTACCCTCTGTATCTGAAAGTTGAAATATTTTTTAAAAATTAAAATAATGTTTCTATGTTTGGATTGGTAAATTTTATTACAAATAGTTACTTCAAAAATTCCTCTTCAGATCAGGAAAAATTATATATAATATTAGACATTGGATTATACTTTTGAAAGATTTTTCCAGATTAATTTGAGAAGAGTTCATTGTAACTTTATTGTATTACCATGGAGTATCTTATTACAATCTCATTGCATAGAAATCCAATTGACACTTATGAACATTAATACTACTTATCAAAGTGCTCATAGAAATGGAGAAAAGAAAATGATGTCGAGAATAAAACATTTTTACATTGTCTCTGGTGCCCCATTGATATTATGTCAACTGGTGAGAGTAAAAATTTATGGTAAGTGTTCTGGTCACTAATTAATGGGTAGGATAGGCTTCAAGCTTGCCCTGATGTATTTATGTCAAGCGATCACACCATAACAATTGTTCCTAAAAGGAAACCTTAGGACATTTAAGGAGTATAGAGTACTAGATGGAGGCATAATGAGATAAAAAATCCTGGTGAAACTCAATAATCCATTGCAAATGACACTCTAGCTAAAAGATATAAAGATTCCTTGAAATCAGGAAATAATATGGCAGAAACTTTAATTAGACAGAAATAAGCTATTCAAAACCTGAACAATATTAATTGGATTTTGAAAAAATTTTCAAATTTTTTCATTAGGTAATGTTTTTGTAATTCAAGAACAATAACTTATATTTAAGCATTCTGATCATCTTATTCATCTTTCTTGACATTAATACTGGTGTTTTTTAAAACAAAAAAAACTCATAATTTTTAAGATAAACCTCATTAAGAAGTTAGTGATTATTTTCATTCACTAAACAAGTTGTTTTACTAACAAGTACAGCAATGAATATATAAGCTTAAACACTTCAGCATAAAACAAGGATTTCTAAGAAGTCATTCAAAAAGGGGGAAAAAAGGGCAGGGAAAGGGGGGGGGGAAAGCCAGGTCATTTAAAACTGGGAAACATACATCACCTTCACCCCATAGATATGATGTGAATCAGTAGGGGTCAAGGTGTAAGAAGAAAAGGTGTAAGAAGAAGCTAATACACAAGAGAGTGCTTAGTTCACCAAGTAAATTAGAAAAAGGAAGTAAAAATGAACCTCTTCAAGGTGAGGGGCACAACAGAAGAAAACTCTGAATTCTTGTTTTGCAACAGTGGGAGCAAAAATACAACATACTAACTAGTGACAGGAGAGTCCAAAACATAGTTTAGGTTTGAGACGCTGAGGAAACCAGCAAAGTAAATAATTAATAAGTGAGTAATATTTCCATAAACCAGTTAACGAGTTTGTTATTTGCAGAAAATCAGCAAAAATGAAAAAAAAAAAAAAAACAAACCCATGAAGTCGCTCAGCTTATTGGTTCGAGAGAAGAAAAATGGAACTTACATACCAGAAACTTATTAACGGTAGAAAAATTTTAATTAGTCTTGAACATAGCTTTGACTTCTACCTTAACAATAGTTTATTCATGAAAATATTGTTCCTTCAATAATGACTAATAAAAACATTTGAATAGGATATGTAAAATGATTGTTTTCAAAGGAGTAAAAAATAGGGAAAAGTACATGGAAAATGCAAAATTCCCCATAGAAAAGATGTTGCTGGGGAGCAGATAAATATTGTGACAATATATTTTCACCATGAATTAAAAAGAGTACTTGCTTCAATTAATCAAGAATGCCAGGCAAGAGCTCAGGGAAGATACGGCAAACCAGTTGAGAGAGATTTAAAAACTGAGCAGTGAAAGTTCCATAAAAAATGAAAGAAAATAAGAAAACAGGCCGGGCGTGGTGGCGGCGCCTGTGGTCCCAGCTCCGCGGGAGCCTGAGGCAGGAGAATGGCGGGAACCCGGGGGGCGGAGCTTGCAGGGAGCCAAGATGGCGCCGCTCACTCCGGCCTGGGCCACAGAGCCAGACTCCGTCTCAAAAAAAAAAAAATAAATAAAATGAAAACAGTGAAAATAAGGTGAATCTGAAAGGAGCACAGGAAAGAATACATGTGGCTAAAATAAGAATGAGGGACTAAGGGAACAGAAACCAAAAGAGAAAGTACAAATGAAAATAGTCAAAATGAATAAAAATTTTTAAGGGTAAGAGAAAAGATTGAATGAAAATGATAGATAAGAAAGAAAAGCAAAGGAAATTTATTATAAACTTGGTTGTCATCCCCAAAGAAGAGAATCAAAATAATGAAAAAGAACGAAAATGTAAAATATAATATAAGAGAACTTTTCAGAAACAAGCAAGATTTCTAAAATTAAAAGATCACGTTTTGTTGTAGATACAATGGACAAAGAATGCTCAAATCTGAGACATATCCTAGCAAAAATGTGTAAGTTCAAATGAAAAATATTTGTGTAAGAAAGGCAAACACATTGTTTCATGTAAAAAAGGAAAAATCTCATTTATTTGGCATCCTCAGATACCAGAGGGCAATGGGACAACATCTGCAAAATTCTAAAAGAAAAAAAGTATTGAGCAAAATGTTCTTGTACAGCTGACCAACGTTCCAAGAACAAAGTTACCAATCACGCTCAACTCGCACACTGTTGACTTAAGTCCTTCTTTAGGGATTTTCCAGAGGCCAAACTCCAGATAATCCAGGAATGACTAGAGATTTGGAGCAAAAGAACTCTGCTCAGGGTTACCATATACAATGCAAAATGCTTAATATTTCAAATGGATCATGTGACATTTTATACCAAAAAGTTATTCTATATTTAACTGCAATGCAAATTCAATGATGCCTCTATTTTTATTTGCTAAAGTTGACAACCCTAACTGGGAAGAACATTGAATCTTTTTCAGCGCAAGATGATTAGTAAGACAAATGTGGGAATCGGGGTTTCAGAAAAACATGCAAATGTTCTCTCAGCAGGAATTTTAGATATGATATAACAAAAAGAAGTGGAAGAAGAGGGAAGCAAGGCCAAAGGAAAACAAGGTTCTTTGATTCCCTCATCTTTAGTAACTACAGTGAAGGCAACATAAAAGTTGACAAGCAAGTAAGAGATGTGTAAGTATTTCTGACATTACAAATGTGCACTCTAAGAGAGCTAATGAAATAAACTAAAATCAGGCGATGAAAGAAGAGAAAAGGGGTGAATAGAAGAAACATGCTGATTTTTGTAAATGATCAGGTAAGAAGAAGCACTAAAAAGCAGATTAATCATATTACATATAATTCTATAAAATTATAGTGATAGTTAAACATTACAATCAAGTAAAAGTAAATAGAAAATAAAAAACATAAAGCATACAATAACATGGAAAATATATTTATGTTTATTCAAAAACATACATATAAAGCATACAATAACATGGAAAATAAGGCCAAACATAATTCACACAAAAAAGAAGACATCCATTTGTTCCCCCAAAGCAAAAGTCAACTCTAGTCTCTATGTGGGAAAAAAAAAATACCTTATACAACACTGTTTAGAAAGTAAAAAGCAAGAAGATTTTGGAGTATACAAAAATTTTACACAAAAAGCAATCCAGGGGTGAAATCAATTTTTGTATGTAAAGATTAATTTAGATCATAAAACATTAGATAAATTGAAGAAGGACATTTTTATTGTTACAAATCACATTGCACAAATGAATATATATGTCCATAACACTACAGCATCAACAGCCATAAAGCAGAGAGAGCATGTAAGGAGAAACAGATAAATACATTAGTCTTTTTATCTATGAAAAGTAAAAAGGAAAAACAATAAGGACTTAGGAGACTTAAATAACATAACTAATAACCTTTGAATTATGTATATCAAAGTCTGTATCTTGAAAGAGAGCACAATGTGCTTTCAGGTATCCATGGATTATTTACAAAAATTGTTCATATTTTAGGTCACAAAGAAAAAAATCAATAAATGCCAAAAAGTCAAAAAATGCGTCTATCACTCTGCAAATATTAATAACAAAACCATCTGAAAATAAAAACTGAAATCTCTCTCGAGTCATAGAAAAATCCTATTCGAGACTGAAAAATAGCAAGAAAAATAAAAATACAGAGAACCCAAAATATTTTTCTAGACACAATCCACAAATCACCTTCTGATTATGTAGTCTTGTTTCACTTATTTACATTTGGTTAAATTTGAGGTCCAAGACCTAACAGCCAGAGAAACCAAAGAAAGGAGCTGAATTAACATGCATGTTTGACTGACTCTAAATTTTTTCTTACCACGTTAGTCATCAATGCCTTTCAGAGTATTAGAGCCATTTTTTCCTCATCTGTAAAATGAGGAAGTTGAATTACAAAACAACTAGTGTTTTTGTATTGCTTACAGTAGGACATGCAGTGTTTTTGCATGTAACGCATGCTTTCTGTGCATTAATGGTTAACCTTCATGTCAATTGTATGGGGTAAATACAAGTAGCATGACTAATTTAAAAGAAAAGATGTTGAGGAATAGAGAATTTAAATAATATCTTCACGTTACATAACCACTAACTAAACAGTCAAGTAAAAATCTGAATTCAGAGATTCTGTTTGGCTGTAGACTTAGGCACATTTTAGAGATTGCCTGCCTCAAAGGTACTCTCTAGCTCTGGAATTCTGCTAAGACACATACCTTGGTATTCATGGCATGAATGTTTTAAATAATGCATCACAGAGCAAAATACGGCTTTCAGCAAATTATATGTGGATAAAAAGAATAACTATTCAGATGAATTTTTCTCCAGGGTAAATAAAGAGTAAAATGCCAGTGTCCAATCACACAGAACAACATACTCAATTGTTAATGAAATAAAAGAATTGTTTCAGTACTGTAGGCAGCACATGTCCCAAACAGGCTTTTTTAACCAACACAGATGGTGTAGGTTTGATCCAGAACTGTTACATAAACACGTTAGCTTATAAATGAAATTGTCCAACCTCAGTGACAAATGGCTGTACATCTGCTTAATAATCATTCCTGTACCAATTTTAGGAGAGAGCACTGTAATTATTTTCTCTGATTAAAAAGAATTTGGAAATGAATCACACAGATGCTTTGCTATGTACAGTTAGACAATTATTTTCCTCCCCCTTCCTTACTACTCAATAATATTTCTTTATTATGTTGAACCTAAAAATTGAACTAGGAAAGGTAAATGTTAGCCAATATACCAAAGATAGTAATCACCCAAATTGCTACTATTGGAAAAATAATTCTACCATATGGACTCCATTCGATTGATTGTGAAATTGCTGTCCTCATTAAATGGTATGCATGACCCTTAGTAGTATAACCACCATTTTCCTTTTTTAGAGACCCAATAATTTCATTGCCTGTCTTTCATCCTTAGAATACAAATCTTGTCTAATAATAAAATGTTCCATCTTATTCTTGGCCCATCTCATCTATTGCTGCTACGCTCCCTTCAATTAGACTCCTCAAAAAAATTTTAATTATTTATTATGTGGCTATCAATCTAGTAGATGCTACAGGGGATAAAAATAAGACATGATATCGGGCAGTAAGTATTTATATTGCAGGCGAGTACTGTTCTGTATTTGTAGAAGGAACTCTTACACAATACCTTACACAGCTTAGGAGAATTGTTATAGAAGTTTTTCAGGGGTTCATATGAACAAGATAATTTGTTTGAGAGATTCAAAGAAGGGTAGAATCTGAGCTTGGTAAATTTTCTTCTGGCATTGCTTTTACAATTGTATTACTGAATAATAGATTCTTAGATGAAAATATATAAGGAGTACTTTCCATATGACTGATATGTGGCAAAGTCTTTAAGGTAGAGTGGTCGTTGTTATCTTGGAATCTTAGAGATGAAAAAGACATTAAACCACTCATTGATTGAACTAAGTATCTCAAATGAGAATTTAAAAGGACATGAAAGTCTGTATAAAAATACAGTACTGTAGCCCATATAGAAACCAATAGAAGTAACTGAGTTATGTTTATTAAAAAACAGTCATGTGCTTAATATCAGGATAAGCAGATTATATAGTAGAGTAAGTATTATTGAATTCTGCGAACATAAGTTTGAACCTTGCCCTACCACTCACCACCTGTGATCTGACAGCAATAAAGATCAACATTAAAAGAAGAAAAGCCACCAGGCATGGTGGCTCACGCCTGTAATCCCAACACTTTGGGAGGCCAAGGCAGGCGGAACACCTGAGGTGAGGAGTTCAAGATCAGCCTGATTCCGTCCCTACTAAAAATACAAAAATTAGCCAGTCATGGTGGTGCATGCCTGGAACCCCAGCTACTCCACTCAGGAGCCTAAGGCAGGAGAATGGCTTGAAGTCAGGAGGCAGAGGTTGCAGTGAGCTGAGATCATGCCACTGCACTCTAGCCTGGGCGACAGAGCGAGGCTCTGTCAAAAACAAAGAAGAAAGAAAGGAAGAAAGGAAGAAAGAGAAAGAGAGAAGGAGAAAAAGAAGGAAGGAAAGAAGGAAGGGAGGAAGGGAGGAAGGAAGGGAGGAAGGGAGGAAGGGAGGGAGGGAGGGAGGGAGGAAGGAAGGAAGGAAAGAAGGAAAGAAGGAAGGAAGGAAGAAAAGAGAGAGAGAGAGAAAGGAAAGCAAGAAAGGTAAGTCAGGTGTGGTCAGTCTTTGAAAACTCCTGTTCTAATACTCTACGACTGATGAGACCTACTCAAGATTCTCAGCGTGCATGTGCGTAAAATAAAGTATGTTCCTATTTTGAATGTCATTTTTTCCTATGATAATATGACATTTCACAAATGTTAAAAGTACAACTTCTTTTTTATTTATTTATTTTTTTATTGTACTTTAAGTTCTAGGGTACATGTGCCCTAGAAGTATAATAAAAAGTACAACTTCTTGTAAGAAAGTTAACCCTAAGCTCACCTCTGAATTCCTGAGAATATCAAATCAATCATTATATAAAACCATTAATATATTATTGGACCACTAAATAATTATAATGCGTTATTAATTAACATAATTCTGACGTGATACCTTCGAGTGAGTAAAAATTTAGGAATAGTCATAATCTTACTGGTATTCTGACCATCAAGTCAAGAGTTTTTTGTTAACTAAGTGAGCTATGGTAAAAAAAAAAAAAAAAAAAAAAAAAATTACGAAAGGTATTCACAGTGAACATAACGTTCTATCTATTGTTTTTGTTTGAAATGGACAGCAAACACACTGTTATAAATAGTGCAATACTAGTTCGTTTCACCCATCGAAAATTGATTTGGTGCATGAACCAACAGCGAATTCATCTATTACTTTAGAAAACCAAGGTTATAAATGCTATTTATTCATGAATAAAAACAACCTTCCTACTTTACATAAGCAATTTAACACAGCTCATTTCATTCAGGTGTACATGACGAGAAACAATTTATATACAATATTTTTCTCTGTATCTGCTACATCCTCATATTGTATTCATTTCCCAAGAGTAGTGGTTTAAAGAAAGCAACTGAAGAAGATCTTTACCTGTAGCTAGATGATTTTCTATAAGAACAACATTGCTAACATAAAGCTTGACCCTATATTTTGAAAGAGCCAAGAGGCCTGACATTCAACAGCACAGAAACCAGCACCAATTTGAGTTAAATGGTGCCCATTTTGTTAATACCGTTACTGATGTTAGTACCAGAAGTGTTCATGATAATACTAGTAATAATATTTGTACTTGACATCTCTTGAAGGAAATCATAAATTGCTAAGATTAGAAAAGATTCACATTTTTCAGAAACATATATAGCCTATATGTGGAAAAGTTAAGAGAAACAAGCAAAATAACTTCCCAGAAATGAATAAATGGAATATTTCCTTCTTTACTATATTCTTCTTGTGTGTCACGTATCTGTCTGGGCCAAATGTGATCCAATAACAACAGAGGTTTATCCAATAACAACACAGGTTCTGGTGTTTTTAGTATGCTTCCTCATGTTAACACTTTTGAAGGGAAAGAATTTGAGAATCTCATTTCCATCATACGTTAATCAATCCTTCCTCATTTGGAGAAACAGTACATGACCTTTCCTTACTAAGTATTGGAATATTACGAAGATAATTTTTTAGTGAGCTATTTTCAAAGTTTGTCTATAACTTTGGGTGTTAACAGGTAACAGCTGGGCACATGGCTGCAAATTACCGATAAAGTTTGCTGAGTAGTGCTCCCAGTAGTATTTCATTTTGCCTACAGTTAAGACTGACATGGTCTCTCTGTGTCCCTCTCTCAATTTATGCCTGGTAGTCAGAAGAAAGTGAAGAATAATGTGGTCAGTCTTCTTATTCGTCTATTTCTAGAGAAGGCAAAATGTTGCTCTTTCTTGCGGCTTTTCTTCCAGGTGTCAAATAAAATTTCCCTGGCCAGTGAGACGATGCCAGTTCTCCCTTTTCCTACGAAAGTGATTTATCAAATACATTTATGAAACTTATAAAACATATACGATAGTTTTTGTTTAAAATTCATTTGTGTGTTTTATATTCGACATCTGCCTCCCCCACTAGAATGTAAGCTTCGGAAGAGCAGGGAACATGGAATTTGATTATATTAAATTCCAAAACTTAGTACAGTACTTATATTTGTTAAACGATGACTATTATGAAACTATCAGAAGAGGAAAACAAAACACCTCAACTACAGAATCTAAAATTCTCCACATGAAGTAAGAACTGACCCGATAATGGAACAAAGTGCTTGGCCCTCAAAGGAGTTTACGTAAGTAGATTCATCATTACTGACTGATTTTCATTGACATAAACAGAGACATTCTTGTTAAACTTGGTGTCTCATAATTTCTGTTGGAAACAGCAACTATAAACAATCTGTTAATCACTGTGTAGGTTTTACTTGAGTTAAGTAGATTTTATATATTCTCAAATAGATTAAGGTCAGACTTAAAAGAGGCCAATTTAATCAGTTCCTTCAGCTTCACTGTTTGTGAAAATGGCCACAATAATGGATGAGAAAATGGTGTGGCGATATTATCATGACAAATGAAGCTATGAATAAGCAGGTATTTTCCAGAACGCACTTCACTCTACATTAAACGTGCTGTGACTTGACATCCCACCTGTGGAGCTTCTTTCCACGCCTTAGGAATTCATTCCAGCGCCATTCACACCTACCTACATTTCTACTCTACATTCCAATTTTTTTTAAAGTGTTTTGGCTAATAGCCAATTATTATTAACCTTTACGATGAAGCTGTATCTGAAAGCAACATTTTGAAGTAATTCGTTAGCTCATAATATTTCATATTCTATTTCTTTCTTCAGTTTTTTGAATACTGCCATAAACTGCAGAGGTTAATAGAAGAAATCTACTAGCTAGAGTAATGTCTTGATGGCGAAAATTTAATATTGCAAGAAAAGCTTCTGCTTTTTAAGTTTTTACTCAAGTAAAAAAATATGCAGCTAAATTAAGGGTGAGAAAAGTGGCCGTGCTCATATGTGCTCGCACGAAGCTTGGTGGAAACTTCTGGCTGACAACAGTGTAACACCTGCAAATGTATTTTAAATAATTCATGTATATTGCTCAAATGTCTGTAGCATCAAATACATTTAACATACTATTCGTGAGTCCTTGACTCTGGTAACAGAAGGATTAAGAGCTGAAAGACTGAAATACCATAAAAACAGTGTTGTTTAATATCTCCTACATAGCAAGACTTAAATTCTGTCACCAAAAATAGAATAAACTCAGCAACTGAAAACATCTAGGTTTTCCTCCTGTCTGTAACCTTCTACATCCACACTAGCAAAATGTGGGCATTAATATCTCTGAAGTGCTTTGCTGATATTCAATGGAATTACATGCAGAAATGGTATAGCAGACTGACTAGAACAGTTACATACGTTAATTTATTCTATGTCTGATTGAGGATTCCATTAAGGATATCCATAAGGAGAGGGGATGAAAATAATATCTTATTGAAGCTCAAAAATAACAGCCAACATGCACGTAGTGCTTGCATTGCACCTGACACTTTTGTGGTATACATGTAACACAAGATCTACTCATTTAATCACAGACACTCTTTTGAGGCATTACATAAGGGAATATAAGCACAGAGAGGCTGACAAACTTGTCCAAGATCATATACTAAATGAGGGGAAGAGTCAGGATTTTAACAAAAGCTGTCAGCTCTAGAGTCCATGCTAGACCACCTCTCTAAAAACTAGACCGGGTTCTGACAACACGGATATGTTGAACTTTGGTTAAAACCAGTTAATAGTGTTTTCATTTAATTGGGACAGACATACATGATCTTTAAAATGCCTGCATTAAACTTTGTGAGTTTCCAACAAACACGAAGGCATTTGGGATGGCATAATTTGAAATCTATGTGGCATGGCACATTTGAAATCCAGTGTCAGAGTCCCTGGAGGAACCTCAAAGAGATGGGCTGTTATCATCTATAGCTGCTGAAATGTAGTTACGGAAAGATGTCCATACGGCTAAATTAAAAGAAACACGAGCAGAAGTGTTGAATTTCATTTTGCTGCTTCTTATGGCTAATGCTCCAAAGAAACATTGAGAAAACAATTGATGTTTGTTTAGTTTTTAAAAGAATCTCCTAGCAATGCTGCTAGATATACTATTATTAATAATGTTCATATGCATATTCACTTTGCTAAATACTTTACATATGTGACTATACTTGTATCTCATAATAATCATATGGAAAAATCAATTTTTAAATTTGTTTTACATACAAAGCAGCTTGGACTGAGATGAAAGCACGGATTTCCCAACTCACACAGCTAGTAAACAGTAGCGCCTGGATTTGAATCCAACCTTTACTTACAGATTCTATTTAGGCACCTCCTGTGGTGCTGAGGATGAAAATTTTCACATAATTAAAATGCTAGAAATTATTTAAAATCGGAACTCATTGTGTTACGCAAAGTGGATCTTATTTGATCATATCTGCTGTTGTCACATTCATTTTTTAATTCGAATTGGTGCCTATGATAATGCAAAAAAAGGGGAATTTGTTAGAAGTAGAAATGCTGGTGCTGGGGGTTTGGGGTTAAATAGACTAAAATTGCGCCACTAATATCAGTTCTGAGACGGTATCTTAGTGCAAACTGAGAGTTCTTTTCCTTCGGATCTTATAGTGATTTATGCAAAGTTGAAGGTTATAACCATAAGAACACCTGTTAAGGTCTAGTTTGCTGCTATTGCAGGGAATTTTTTTTTCAAATGGGACTCTTAAAAACTCTTAAACTTGTAAGAACTACTGGCTAATAAAACTAGTATGTACGGATAACATTTAAGATTTCTAATTTTACTTTTTGTAGTAGCCCATCATTGTACAGTAGAGAAATCCAATTATCAGCTTCTAATATGATTCTGTTCATAACACCTGGGCAGAGAGTTCCACACGCACTTAGTGCACACCGGGCATCCAGATTTGCTAATCAGGTCAGGAAAAGCAGTCCCACAGACGTGCTGTGTCAGTGTGCTAGCTCCTCACAAGCGTGCTTCACATTGAAAGAATAAGTTCTTCAAAATCCATTCGAATGAAATCCCGGAACTATCATAAATTATAACCTCACTTAACAGAGAGTCATCTTAATTAGCCACATGAAAGCAATGCCAATTTAAGAGCAATCTCACCTTCTGAGTGCCCAAGACAATTTGCATTTAGTATTAGGTTGGTGCAAAAGAAATTACACTTTCTGCCATTAAAAGTAATACTTCAGTATCTGCAGTAGCACTAACAAATGATCAGTGTTTTGTACAACTTGACACTGTTGGAAAAATGAATTTTCTGAGTTTTCAATAAACATGTCCTTTGCTAATCAGAAACTAATTTGTGGGTTTTTAGGGTAATAAACTGAAAAGCACATGGGCTCCAAAGTCTGATGTATGTGGGTCTTTATTCAGCTTGATTTCTTACTAGGTGGGTGACATTGGCAACATCACATAACCACTTTAATGTTCAATTTCTACATCTTTAAAGATAATAATAATTATATCAGGGCCTTCTGTAAAGTACATGAAATAATGCATACAAATAAATAATGCATATAAATAATACTCTGACAGTCTAGGTAGCCATTAAAAATATCAGTTGATGTTGATGTTGTTGCTATTATGAATAACATTACTTTTATTAATATTACTCCTTTATTGAGAGTTTGCAGCTAATGATCACAAACTTGTGACTCTAGTCTTTCTTGGATAGAATCAATCAATTCCATTAGTGATACCCAAGAAATTAATTTAATGAAAAGCCACCAAACACTTAAAGTTTAGATATTCACAAAGCACTTGGGCTCCAAGACAATTTCATCTGTGCTATGGCTTGAATGTGTCTCCCAAAGTTCATGTGTTGGAAACTCAATTCCCAACGCAACAGTGATGAAAGGTGGGACTTTAAGAGGTGAGTAGGCAAGAGGTATATTGCTATAAAGGAATACCTGAGACTGGATAATTTAAAAGGAAAGGAGCTTTATTTAGTTTATGGTTCTTCAGGTTGTACCAGCACGGTACCAGCATCTGCTTGGCTCTGGTGAGGCCTCAGGAAGCTTTTACTCATGGCGGAAGCCAAAGGGGGAGCAGGTGTGTCACATGGCAAGAGAGGGAGCAAGAAAGAGAGGAAGAGGTGCCAGGCTTTTTCTAAACACCAGCTCTCACAGGAGCTAATAGAGTGAGAGCTCAGTCATCACGGCAGGGAGGGCGCCAAGCCACTCATGAGGGATCCACCCTAGTGACCCAGACTCCTCCCACTTGGTCCCACCTCCAACACTGGAGGTTACATTTCAACATGAGATATTGGAAGGGAAAACATCCAAGCTATATTAGGAGGGTTCTGGCCTTATAAGTGGATTAAATCCTTCATTATGGGAGCGGGGCAGCTATCACAGGTAGGAAGGATGAGTTTGGTTCTCTTCATCACTAAAATGGTGGAAAATTCAATTTTAAACTTCAAGTACTCCAATATTCCTATGACTCAATCTTCATACAGTCATTCCTTTTTAGTCCCATTGTATGACACAATTTTGAAGATGAGACACAGGTAACGGGCTGTCACTCAGAGTCTGCTCACACATAGATTGTAAAAGTCTCTCTGCAAAGCTTCCTGGGTCCTTTTAATGAAAGTGGTAAAGGTACACGGATAAAGAACTCTGTCTTCAAGAAAATCTCAGTGTAATCAGCTTGACATTTTTTCTTAGTTTAATTTTAAATTAATATTCAGATTTTTATAGCAATTGAACTTATTCACCATTATTTTAGAAATAATTTAGTGGCCCATGTTTAGAATTCAGCTTCTTTGGGCCTCTCTTAGTCTTTCCTACAACTTTTTCTCACATCCACTTTTTAGATATAATGAAGAGTAATTACATAAGTCTTTAATGATTTTTATATCGAGAATAAACAAAATTTATTATTTCTCATCTTCTTATCTCTCATTCTTTAAGTCTATAAAGACAGCAAACTGGAAGACATATAGCACTGAATTTATTTGCAGAAATTACCCCACTAATGATTAATAAAAGCTAATTGTGTCAACAGATTCATGCTGAACATATATTTATTCAACAGGAAATTTCCTCAATCAATCACTGTCTATTGAAAATTTATTTTTAAAGTATTATATCATTTAGTAAAGAACTGATTTACATTTTAGAATTTTCAATGACATTTAATGATTTTGCCTGCTAAATCAAAAATAGAATCATAGAAACACTGCTTTATGAAATTATAGCAGTTTCATTATAAAATTAGAAAAACATAGATGTGCAAAAATCATAAAATCTCAATCACATAATATTCATTATATTTAAAAATCATTTTAAATGATCTCTTTTGCTTCTGGACTAAGAATAATCTGTTTTGAATTTTTCTAAGTAAAGGAGGGATTGAACACCCAAAGCATTGTCCACAGTGGATTTCTTCTGAAAGACAAATTGCACTCTTAAACATAGTATATTTAAATTTAATAACCACAGTTTCACTATAATTCAACAGATATATTGCCTATAAATAGAAAATGGCATGGTAGGTTCTTTCTTGCCAAATTAAAAAAAAATAATAAACAGATGAATAAGCCTAAAAACCCAAGGATAATTGATAATATTATTAAGTTACAGGAGGTTCTACCAGATATAAAAAGAAGGTAGGAGTAGAAAAAATATGCCTGGGTTATTTGTATTTCAATGTAAGTATATTATGTGCATTTTGGAATTTTGGCAAGATGCCCATGATAATAATAGTACTATGTTTTGCCAAACTCCTAAATCAAATGGAAAAAAATCACTCTGGAGTCCAAGATATAGAATAGTCAAAACATTTTTCTCCAGCCCAATGTATGAAAAGAGGACCCCTAAGAGATAGGAAAATATCTGGAAAAAAGAGGAAATGCAATTGTATCTGTGAGGCTGTGATGAACAAGGAAAGCAAAGACAAAGAGAGCTAGAAATCACCAGGTATGGCTGGATAGAAGGGGAGGCCACTGGTGACTGACCAGCTCAGAGTGAAGTTTAGGAGTGGGATGAGGTTGGGTGGCGTTGGGAGTCTACTCTTCCAAAATGACTCAGGATGTAGATGTGTTTATTGTGGCTCACTATCTGTGCCCGTTCTGAGAAGAATGCAGATTTAGACATGTTAGGAAACTCAATATTCAGTGAGGACCTTCCATTTTTAACAGGTCATTTATAAATTACTTGATTAAAGAGAGAGGGGACAGAGAGAGAGAGAGAAAGAGAGTTGCGGCCCTCATGCAGCTTTACAGCTTGTGTTCCAGTTGGAGAAGGCTCATCTCGCTGCCCTTCTGGGTGGAGGCAGGAAAGATAACAGCAAAGCAGAGTGTCATGGAGGATCTCTTCAGGACAGCTATATTTTGAATCATAATAAGAGAAGATGACTCAAACCTCTTGTGTGATGAAAACTACTATAGGGTTTCAAAAGGGGCTTTTCCTGTGTCATCGTAATGGGCAGAAATAGAAAGCCCACAGATGGAGAAAATTCTGGCACTGGCTGGCATGAAAACAAGAGTCTCCAGGAGTGTGAGACACTGCTAGACATACTAGTTTCCTAGGGCTACCCTAATGGCTTAATACAGGAGACATTTATTCTCTCATATTTCTGGGGGCCAGAAGCTCAATATTGTATCAACAAGGCAATGCTCCAGAGCGAGTCTGAGTAGAAAGGATCCTCCCTTGACTCTTCCTAGCTTCTGCTGGTAGCCAGCAATGCTTGGTTTCCTTGGCTGGCAGCTGCATCGCTCTAATCTCTGCCTCTGCTCTCACACGGTGTGCCCCTGTGTGTCCCTGTGTCTTATCATGGCCCTCTGCCCTCTGTCACGTTCTTCCTATTAATATAATGACACCAGTCATATTGGAATAAGCGTCCCTCCTACTCCAGCACAATCTCATCTGAACTAATTCCATCTGCAAGACCGTATTTCCAAATACGGTCACATTTTGAGGTATTGGGGGTCAGGACCTCAACATATCATTTTGGAAGACAAAATAAAACCATTAACACTAGGCAAGCCAAAATTTTGAAAAAATCAACAGTCTCCTTCTTTAGGTTATAGTTTTCAGAGGTAGAGGAAGTAGATTAAGATTGAAAAGAGAAAACAAAAGTAAAGTTTTAATGTTTGCCAAAGTAAGGAAGATTTAAGCATAGTATTTGTATGATTAACAGAACTTTCAAAATAACAAAGATATCAGTTTTACAAAGTAATTGAATTTTTATTTCATTAAAGTTTATTCTTCATTTCCTAATAACTTTTTTAGTTGTCTTAAGCATGTTACATTTTATTAGTACCATAAATCCTTTTCCATCTATATTTTCAAAGCTTTTCTTTACCCTAATCCCACACTGCATAGGGATGTAAAGAGGGCTTTAGACTTTCAAGATTCCATAAGACTTAAATAGATAACCAATAACACTTGTTATAAATGTTTTAACCTTTAACTCTAAAACTTCAGTGCCAATTATTTTCCATCTTGTATTTACCCTTTCATATCCATTTTCATACACAGAATTTGCTATTCAAGTTTCATGTGAGGTCAACAAATAAGAGCTAAACAATAATTAGACCTCATGTGATTATTAGGAAATGGATGATAAAGCCAGAATGCATGGCTTCCGTCCTCACTCTACTGCTTCCTAGCTTGCTAATAGTGGTCATGTTACTTAACTTTATATGCCCCCATTTTCTTACCACTAACAAGCACATAGTAACAGTACTTACCTGGTGGGGTTATTCTGAGAATTAAATAGATTAATATACTTAGAACTTTAAGAAGAATGCCTACTATGATGAAAGTGTTGTGTATGTATATAAGCTATTATTATCATCCTGTAAACTGATACCGAAATACAACACCACGCATATCTTTAGGAAGATTTCCCATATATCTAGTTTAAGACAGATGGAATGGGAAGTTTATATATATATATATATATATACACACACACACACACACACACATATATATAACAATACTACTTAGTGATAAAAAGAACAAAATCATTTTTTTTCAGCAACCTGAATGTAGCTGGAGGCTATCATCTTAAGTGAAATAATTCAGAAACAAAGTCAAATACCACGTATTCCCAAGTATAAGTGGGGACTAAATAAAAAGCACACATAGACATATAGAGTGGAATAATAGACATTGTAGACTTCAAAAATTGAAGGGTGGGAGAGGAATGCAGAATGAAAAGTTGTCTATTGGGTACAATGTTTACTATTAGGGTGATTGGTACCATAAAAGCTCAAACTTCACCACTTTCCAATATATCCATGTAACAAAACTATATGTGTACCCTCTAAATCCATAAAAACAAAAAAAGTCTGAAAAAATAAGTTCCTGCAATCTCAACAGAAACTTGGGAAGGGGGCCAGAATACAGAGGCAGTGGAAAAAGAAGTGAAAAACATAGAAAGTAGGAGGCATAGTCAGCACATTCTCAGTAAATGATTACACGTGGAGTTAAGGAGGAAAAAGTGATGACTCCAATGTGTCTGCAGAAGTTCCTCAAGGTGATGCCTACTTTACTATGCATATTTCATCTCACAAGTCACATATGGTATCAGTAGTAGTAGTGCTACCCGACATCTTGTGTTTCTCTACCCTTCTAATCTCCAAACCCATACTGCCATGATTTTAATCCTTTACTTTTTTAAAAAGGTATTATGACCTCTAATTTTGTTCCTACCGATCAGCCATAGTTTCCTCTGCAAGTCAAAAGAAGCATAATGTAACTATGAAAAAAAGCATTTTCATCTGGGAAAATGTAATTACAAAACTAATTTATGAAACACTTTCCACATGATAGTTTATTATATCATACACTCTATTGTGCTTGTGAGTTTGACTGTGAGTAGTATCAGAGAAACTTCGAACAATAATTTCAATATTGTAGGTTATTTAAAAACCGGCACCAGCATTATTCATGATTTTAGAGAACATTTTCTTCACGTTAGATATTACTTATGAAAAAATATACAAGGAAGCAAAAACAGCATATACATGTAGTAAAATTATCATATTACCTTATATAACTAAAATTAATACATTATAGTCATTTAATAAAATTCCATTTTAATTTAATAATAAATTAATAACTCAAATCAATAAACTAGATAGCTGTATGTAACCTCATTAGACTTCTATCCTATTTTAAAATCAAAATAACACTTCATTAAAAATATAAATAAAAACAAAATTCTAACTCTCTAAGTTAAATTCTATCAACGGAATTTGGTAACACATAGTAATTTGTATTCAATGAATTACTTATAAAAAACTTATTTGTAATTATATTTATTTTTGAATATAGTAATGTCAGATATTATTATCACTTCTTCATTAGCTATGAAGAATTGAGGAAAATTTGAGCTATTTTAAGACCTTATGTCCCACTTTTAATGGGAAAAGTATCCATAATATAGATATAATTCAAAATAAAGATGGATAAAAAAATGTAGACAAAATCTTTACAGAATAAATTCTAGGACCTAAATAAAACAAAAAATAGTTGATATGAATGTAAGAGTTACAGTGATGATATTCAATGTAATTTATTGGTGAGATTTGAATTCCAATTTTTCTATGCCATGAAATTAGAAATGATACTAAATACGAACAATCACACCAATCTTTCATTAAAAGCTTTTAGAGTTTATAAGATGAGCAAAATTTAAAAATCACTAAAAATCTCAGCGTCAAACTATCAGATCCTAAACTCATATGGAAGATATTAGCATAGCAGTTCCCAGCACAACCCAGTAGATGGCAGTAGATGTTACGAAGTCAGAAAGAACCAAATCCCACATTGCTAGTGTCACACACGTAGACAGAGCGTCTAATGAAAGGAGTGTGCTCTTCTTCCTAATATAACACAGGTACCACATCCTAAAATGCATTATGATTTATCCGGGTTTTGTGGTAGCAACCTATACATTTCCGAACAGTACAAACAGCTAATAAGTCTTTCACATAAAATGGTAGCAATTACTCATAACTCAATCTCAGTAAAATTCAATTATAATTAACAAATTTAGAGATGGCTTAATATGAGTAAAACAAATATTAACTTTGAGTATCTAGTTCATTCATTTGGGAAAAATAAGAAAAATATAAAGAGGAAAGCTTTTGTAACAGAAACTGGTAGTGACCAGGTGTCCTAAGACAGGGGTTTCGGATGTGATTTACACACTTCAACTGTGTAATTTTGAGCATAATTGTGTGATTGTGTCATTGAACATGTCTGTACCTCAATTTCTTTATTTCCACAATAGTAATCGCAAGCCTTTCCCAACACAACTCAAACTCTATACATAAGATAAAATTGCATATGCGAAGGAAGGGAAAAATACTATGCAAATGTAACTTTATTTTCACCAACGTGAAGTTAAAAAAAGGAGTTTTAAAAAAAGAATTTGTCCAAAAGCATCACATGATTCAGCAAATAAAACGCTGAGGAGAAAAGTCAATGGCTTTGGCGCTCGGAGAGTTGTTCTAGAGCATATCTTTTTTTTTTTTTTTTTTTTTTTTTTTGAGACAGAGTCTGGCTCTGTGGCCCAGGCTGGAGTGAGCGGCGCCATCTTGGCTCCCTGCAAGCTCCGCCCCCCGGGTTCCCGCCATTCTCCTGCCTCAGCCTCCCGAGGAGCTGGGACCACAGGCGCCGCCACCACGACCGGCTAGTTTTTTGTATTTTTAGTGGAGACGGGGTTTCACCGTGTTCGCCAGGATGGTCTCCATCTCCTGACCTCGCGATCCGCCCGCCTCGGCCTCCCACAGTGCTGGGACTACAGGCGTGAGCCACAGCGCCCGGCCGAGCATATCTTGAATAACATGGTAAATATATTTTGACGTGGATGAAGCTGGACTTCCCATTGGCCCTGTGGTACGGTCTAGAGGTTACACACACAGGCTCCAAAGTTTGGACACCCAGGCTCATAATTAACTTTCCATTCACTTTACTATGTGACCTTGAGTAAATAACCTGTCTCTGTGCCTTAGCTTGTTCATCTCTGTGATGGAGGTGGCAACAACCACCACCTCAACTCGAACAAATGCCTGCCAGTTTCTTCCTCTAAAATGGAAGTGACATCTTCTCACGTTATTGTGAGCTTCAAATGAGAATGTGATGCAGAAAGCTTTCCACTGACTGATATTTCAATTTTATTTTGGATTAATTCTATTATCTATTTTGTCTTACAATGATGAGTATGTATGGAGATAAATCTACACCCACACGAAGGCGATGTCCTCCTGGATGATTCTCAGATGCCACACTCAAGGATCGCTTTCTAACAGCATCGAGTACCCCTTGTGGTAGCAAGCAAAGGAGGAAGTCTGCACACAGCCTAGCAAGCCCCTTCACACTTTCCCTATTCACAGACAGGAAAGGGCTGTGGTGTTATCCTTCCATTATAAATAAATCAAATATCACTACAAATAATTAATAACTGTTATTATCCTAAAATGCTCTTCTGTTTTCCTCAAATGCTTATGGAATTGTTTGGCTCCTCTTGCCTTCTCTCATTCAATTCATAATTTGAAAATGGGTTTTCCAGTTTGAAGTATTATTTGAGGCCATGGAAGAAAGTAAACTTATCTGGTCTCTGAAGGTACATAATCCACGGCTCAAAACCCTTCAACAACCCAATAAAACTATGAGTGTCATGAAAATACACGAGTGTATTTTCATTAAATACGTGAAAGAGAAGATGTTCTATTCAAGTTCAAGCAAATATGTATAAGTTATGTATGTAGTAATGCAAAATTTGGGACTATATATACATGTACATTTTCTTATTTTTGAATTAATGCACAATGCATTTATCAACCTATATGTGTATATATGTTCTTACTTTGAATGAATGTTCAAGTATATAATACACACAGATTGAGATTATTTTGCTTTTATGTTTGTAAAATTGCTTCTGTTGCAGGGAATAAACCTGCTTCACTCTGGGTTATCCAACTGGAACATATAGCACAGCCAGACAAAAATAAGCCACATACGACAGAATTTTGTCAGCAGTTCCACATGTTTGCCTTTTCCAACTCTGTGTAAGAGAATATCGTCTGTACCAGTCAAACAGGGCCCACTTAGTTCACTAATCCATAATATAACATTATCTCAAGAGATCATTTAACTTAGACATTTCTAAAAGTGGCACAGAACATTGAACCTCTAACCTGAAATGAAATGGTGTATATATTACTAGAACTGTGACAGACATCAATTTAATGTAACAACTAAAATCATTGTACAGTGGTATTATGAAGTAACTTTTCCATCCACCCTATTGGAAGTAGGTGACAATCTTTGTTAATTATGAACAAAGGAATTCCCTGGTGTTATCTGTGCCTTTTTGTGGTTCCTGAAAATCCTTTGATCCATATTCCTTCTCCTTATTGGACTCAGCTGCCCTCACCGAGATGCATTCTGAGTTGCTCTTACAGGCAATACCATTTTACACCCCACGGGAAGGGCTGCAAGTGTTCTCTCCTTCTAGTGAATGTCTACAGTTCAGGACTCAGAAGTAGATTGTTGCTATACAATGACTCCTCACCCTATAAGCCACGTATCCACGTATCCAGATATCTGTATCTACCTGACTTCTTAGTCAACCTTTCCATTGGTTCTGAATTCAAGCAGGGAAAATGTTTTTATTAAGTTATATCAAATTCCAACAATGAAGAAATACAAATATATCATCTAGGGATAGAGATATATGTAGTAAAAGCATCGATATGCCTGAGAATAATATGTGACAAGCCTCGGGCTACACAGAAGTCTTACTACAGTTCAACATGTTCCATTTCTTAAGCTGGATATTAAGTACACAAGAATTTGTTACATTATTCTTGAAAATATTTTTGCTATTTTCTTTACAGAAGGTGTGCAATTCTTGCTTAATTCTGTTTCCTCTGCTGTTGGCAGAGCGCTGTCAATTTGGGCGATAGGAGGATTTATATCCAACAAATTTTTATAAAGACCAGAATAGCATTTTTTTTTTTTTAAGTACAGGCTGAAAAAATTGATTTTTCATTGTTTGCCACCATGAAATTTTTCCCATTAAAAGAAGCACAAGGGTGTTACCCGTGTAACCATTTGAAAGCTGGTACTGAGAGCTTACGACCCACCTAAAGGCTAGGTCTCTTGCTTTTCCCTCTACCCTGGCAAACATATAAGTAAATCATAGAGAATCAAAGTCATCATTGTCTCCTTCAGTTTGGAAGGTGTTCTTGGGTAACTTATCAGCACTTACTTGGTCCTTGAAAAAGATTAATCTCTTTAAATCATTCCCATAGCACAGATTCAAACTGCAGCCAAATGTAATAAGCTAATTATGGGTAAGATTCAAGTGTCATTCCTTATTAAGTCACTGCTCTAAAACACTTCCTACGTTTCCTAATCAGTAGACATGAACAATTAACATCTCATTAGTCCTCCATCATACTCACTAGAAATGTTTTAAAAGGAAATTTAAAGAGATTTCTCTCATAAAGATTTCACTGAAAATGTGTGATAGTGTCCTTTTCCACTTGCATATTCATCATTTACTATTTAGTAGCCTACTTGCTAAGATGATTATTTTAATCATGAAATATGTTGATTGGAATTCATTAGAAATTCCATCATGTTATGGCTATGAATGACATTATTGACAATTAATCCAACCAATTGACTTTCCATAGGAGGACATTGAGACCAAGGGAGGTCTAATTTGACAAAGCCACAGTTGCTTATTTCAAGGGTATTTGAGGCCAAGTCTCAAGTCTGCGTACTATCTACCACCCTCTTCTCTCCTTTACAGTTTTAAAATAACATTTTAATGTCTTCAACCTACTTCCTCAGATCACCGAGTTTGCTGTTCTCGGTGTTATGTAAGTAAAGCAGCGTTCTGGCTTTCGCAAATCTGAACAACTTAGAATCTGAGTCTCTCATGAGCTAGAGATCTAGAGTCAAAGTACCCAGAAATTCCAATTATAGCACTTATTAGCTGTGTGGCTTTAGAGAATTTACTTCGTTCCTTTCCTTTCTTGTTTCTGAAATGAATATGGTGATGCTAATGACAGTATCTATTCTATACATTTGTTTTAGGATTAACTGAATTAATTCCCTAAAATGTTTATATCACTGTATGAAAGATCTAAGTGTTCATTAAATGCTATCTTTTAAAAATGTGGTGTCTCTACTGCATGTTCTCACTCATAGGGGGGAACTGGACAATGAGAACACTTGGACACAGGAAGGAGAACATCGCACACCGGTGCCTGTTGTGGGGTGGAGCTGGGGGAGGATAGCATTAGGAGATATACCTAATGTAACTGATGAGTTAATGGGTGCAGCACACCAACATGGCACATGTACACATATGTAACAAACCTGCACGTTGTGCACATGTGCCCTAGAACTTAAAGTAAAATAAATTAAAAAAAAAAAAGTTGTGTCTTTAGAAGTTGTATATTTTCTCCAGATTTGTTTTCTAGAAAATAATGAATACACTGGCCTGTAAGCTACTGAGACCACGGTTCAGAAAACACAGTTATCTGGACTTTGTATATTCCTCTCATGTCTAAGGCCAGTAGAGAAGATACCTTACCAGGGAAAGTGAAACAAGCACTAAGGGAAGGCGAAAAATGAGAAAAGTCCAACCATCAAGTCACTTTGAAACATGAGGTGGTTTTTTTATGTTCACTGGGGCTTGTGTGTCCTGGAAGACAACTTTGGCACGTTGCACCTGCCTCAACAGCCGCAGCCAACCAGGAGGCATCTTCAAATGGAAACTCACAGAACGACTTCACCTCGCTGGAGCCTAGAAGAAAGTGACAACGGACATCACGAAACCCAGCAGCAACACCTGCAGAGATCTGATGAACTGCAAAGAAAACGTGGTTTGAGATTTGTTCACCTCTTCTGAAGTAACCTTTTCAAACGGACGTTTTTATTGGCCCTTTCTCCTAAGCTTCCCAGCTTCCGGCGATGCTGGGCATCCACAGGTGTCTGTGGTCCAGCACGTACATGTACCGTCTGTAAACGTGATCAGTATAAAAACATAACGACAATGGTCCTCTCCCTTTTCTTTGCCACTGAGCATTATGAGGAATAATTCTCTTCTCTTCATCAACAAACGTTTCACATTTAAGAGCTGTGCATTGTGAGCAGAGTGTGCATTGCAAACTCCAACTATATGTAACACCTCTGTTTTCTTCAGTTAGAAACCCATTTTGAAACTATACTAAGTACAGAGCACTTTAGAGTAGGTGTCGAGGCAATGGAGAAGAAAGAGCTCCTATCTTCTTGTACCTCATTATAATCTAATGATCTACATAGACAAGAAAGCACACAGTTATTTAAAATGTGATGAGTGCTCTGGTAGGAGGACACCGCTACTCTGCTTCCCAGAAACTATAAACCATTCATTACCTCGACTTTCTCCTGTATCTGGAAACTTCCCTTCCTTTCTGGATAACTATCTTGGCTTTTAAACATGGTCAGGTCTGGCCGGGCGCGGTGGCTCACACCTGTAATCCCAGCACTTTGGGAGGCAGAGGCGGGCGGATCACTTGAGGTCAGGAGTTTGAGACCAGTCTGGCCAACATAGTGAAACCTGTTTCTACCAAAAATATAAAAAATTTGTAATGGTACAAATGGCTGCCTTAAATGCTTAACAGGTACTTGGTATATCATAGGCACGTAATAAATACATGTTAAATGAGTAGAACTTAACACAGTATTGAAGAGTCCAGAAAAGCTATATGTTTCTCACTAGAAAAACTGCATGTTTCTCACTAGACTATAAGCATTACGAAGGCAGGGATATGTGCCTGTTTTGTTCGTGGTGGATGTTCATTAACTCGTCTCTACTATATATCTCTCTCTATATATACACACACACATATATGCTATATATATATATAGGCTCCTAACAAAGTAAACGTTATGGTGTAAGAGGTAATGATACAAATGGCTGCCTTAAATGCCATGGCCACAGGTTCCTTATTTTTTGTGCATAAAATAATGATTTTAATAAAAGTCTCGAGTTCATGTTCTGAAAGCTATTACCTTTCTGCTATTGTATATACCTCTTTGTCTAGAGGGCAAAGTGAACAACATCTCATCTTTTTCTTAGGCACGATATGAAAGCATTAATTTCCTTCTGCTACTTTGAAGAAACTCAGTGCTGTGGGGCAAGTCAATGCAAAATGATCACATTTTCACTCGTAATCAATATAGCTGGGTGACAGTGAGCATCTATTTTTCATCCAGCATCCAGTGAAGTAAAATGATATGTGGATTTTCTTCAAAAGGGGTTCTTTTAGGAAACACAGATGAAAACAGCATTCTTAGCAAGCCACTGAGAAAGTTAGTTATTACTGCAATTCCTTACCAGCTAAGACAGATGTGAGTTTAGCCATTCCTTTTCTCCTCTTCTATCTCTCTCAGCGGGATAATTTGAAAATCTGTAACTTTACTTAAGGAGTTGGCTATGAATCATAAATGACAGAATTAGTATTTAAAGATAATATATTTAGTCCTTGTACTGTCTCTGTGGACTGCTTGACTTCTAAACACCCATTACGTTTTAAGTGAAGAGCATAGATCTGCATTTTATACTGAAAAAAAATGTAATTACCAAATCACTGCAGGTTCATTTTTTCTAAGGCATATATTTCTTGAGAGATTTTCTAAAATATGAGTGAGCTAAATTATAGAAAATGTTTCAGTTGCCATTAGCTGGTTTTGACTGAAAAGCAGTGGATGTTTTATGTGAAATTGAAATATTAGGATACTTAAAGAAAATGACTAACAATAAAAAAAAACCTAACTTTCATAAACTCTGCATAATAGGATCCTGTAAATTTTATACTTGTGCCAAAAAAGTACATTTTAATGGTTAAAAATCTGCAAAATTTCTGATTTTTTTCTCTAAATAAATATTGCCCTTACTCAAATGTTTTGGAATATGGCTTACCAGAAACATAAGAGAAAGAAGGCAGGAGGGGAGGGAGGACAGGAAGGTGTGATAGAGCTCTGTGGGCTGGCTAACTGCAAGTGCAGACATTTCTTTGCTTCTGTAGCCTGTTGGTCATGTTGCCATGGATTCTCCACTTGATAGATTGACCAAATTTTCAGCAATCTTCTCAGAGTGGTTTTTATTTGTAGGTAAGGGAGAGGATTATAGATGATGATTCTTATTTTGTTTTCTGAGGTTCCAGATAGCGTGGGTCTGCAAGCAGCATTGGGCTCAGAGGCTCTTGCATAGTCCTGTGTGTTTTTTAACCATCAGAATCCATATTAAGATCGACTAGAACGTATTTCTGTAATTGTTTATCATTCATTTACTTGGAACTCACGAATCCTTGGGCAATTCTTTCAGCTTTATTTGTTTCAATGTCCAGGTACTGACTGATGGCATTGTGCTTCTTGATTTTATTTATTTAGGGATGCCAGTTGGGAAGAAAAACATTGTGATTGTTTTCAAGTTCAATAGAATCACCACATTTAAAAACATTATCCTTTGCTGTTTATCAAGAATACACACACTATTTCCGTAAAAGAGCCAACCAACAAATGGATATGTGGAACTAAGTAGGAAAAGTGCCCTTTGTCTGCTCTCTGCGACTTCAAGACTCTAGAGCTAAATATTCTTGCAATATTGTATGTATCTTTCCATTCCAATTTCTGTGCATTTGCAAACCTTTTGTTCATGCAAAGATAGTAAATTTTACTTTAAAAGTATCATATTGAATAGAGTTGAACTTAATTTTTACTTGTGAAAGAAGCATAATGATATGTATTTCATAGAGTCATTGGTGGAGATTAAGTAAAATATAAAAGGAGAAAGATGATCCTGGCATAAAATATGCACTGAAGTCATTACTGCGCTATACAAACATGACTATTTCTGGGGCAAAATTTTCCAGAAGTGGTATTTGGATCAAAGGACAAACATACTTGTAACTTAGAAAGACAAGAGCAAATTGCTTTATGGTAACTCTATCTCAGTAAGGAAGACGGTACTTTCGGGTTTTTCTGGGCTCTTCAGTACTGGGTTAAGTTCTCCTCATTTAACATGTATTTATTATGTGCCTATGATGTACCAAGTACCTGTTTAGCATATAGGATACAATTGTGAGCAAAGCAGGCATGGTCGTTGCTCACTGAATTTACAACTTAGTAATTAATAAGTAAATTAACAAGATAGTCAAAAACATTTTAATTGTAAAGAGTGCCGTGTATAAAAAAACAGAGAGCCAAGGAAGCAAGGTATATGCTTTGTATAAACGAACAGAGAGGCAAGAAAACATGCAACAGGGAAACAGCTCTGGTCCAGAAAGTCAGTAGTCATCACAGAGTTCATATTAATTTGGGCTACCATGGAGGAAAGATGTGATGAGATTACTTCTCAAAGGAATTAAATTATTGTTTTAGTATTACATTGGATATAGGTATAGTGTTCAAATTTCTTACCACAGGAATTAAAGTTCAAATTGGCAAAACAACTGCTTTAAAATTGAAGATTTTGTTTCTTCTCAACCCCTAATATTCATAAGGAACCAAATGTGATGATATTAACACGTGCACCTGCAGGATGATACTGAGAGAGAGATATGTATATGGAGAGAGTGAACGACACTCTTAAATATAAAAAGACCCTGAACTGATCCATGAGCGCACTATGACAAAAAAGTAAATGGAAAATTTCAAGGGTGTCAAAAAATGCTATGTTCTAGGTACCAACTGATGCTTTGATCTTGTTAAACTTTGATTTTATTAATCATTGTTTTGATTTTCTAGGTGTCCTGGGGCAATAAAGTCATGTCTTTCGTATTCTTAAACCCAACTTGGCCTCTTATTCATTCATTTTTTAGCTACTCCTCACCAAGAACTAGAATATATTCTGCAGAAAAAGCAGGGAAGCCAAACAGAGTTCTAGCCCTCACAGAGATTACAGTTGCATGGACTTGTGTATGTGTATTCACGGCTTCCTATGTTCTGCACCCGTTTCTCACATATTTTTAAAAATGTCCCCTTCTCAGTGAGATCTTCCCTGACTACTCTGTTAATTTTTGTTTGTTTGTTTTAATTTCCACCACTAAACCTCCACTCTTTGACATTTTCTATCTCTCTTTGCTAATCAGAAAACTTATCACCATGTGCCATGCACAATCTTGCCTATTACAATACTCATTAGTCTCCTTAGATTTACCTAAATATTCAGATTTTTAAGACCACCACATGACACACTAGGAACTCACTTATGCAGAAGGATATTAATGAACCATGCTGGCCAGTGGGGAAGCATCACTGGCTCTTCTCAGCAGGAGCCTCTGCTGCAGTCCCTAGAACAGACCACACAGCTCTCCAGGAGCAAGTTCGGGTGCGGGCAATGAGCTCTGCATTGGGAACGGGTTGGGGCCATCCTGTCAAATAGGCTCATACAGTCATAGAAGCTAGTATTTCTTTTAACAGCTCTGTGGCTGCAGCACATAGGGTTCGCACAAAGTACATGCTTCATTAACAAGATTCGCAACATTCAGTAAAACCCAAACTGTGGCATTCCCACGACACTGATAGTCTCTTTACATGTCCTACCAGTCCAGATGCCACTGACCAGTCTGGGGTCATTTTTTATCATAAATAACGTTCCTGAGTAATATAGCAGACCGGTTTCCAGGAGAACAGAACTAGGGAGTTAGCCAAAAGTCAGATTCTCATGTAGCAAAGAAAGAGAGTTTTGTCAGTCGTCTGCCCATAGCTCATTTTTCCAATGCATGTTTCTCACTAGACTACAAGCATTACGAAGGCAGGGATATGTGCCTGTTTTGTTCATGGAGGATGTTCATTAACTCGTCTCTACAATAATGTCGTTACATAGTTAAATTGTGGCATAAATGATTATGTTTCAGTTTACTTTTCTATGAAATGAGGATAACAGCAACACCTATCTTGCTGGGTTGTTGTAAGGACTGAATGAGACAATACTGGTAAAACAGTTAGCACGATGCCTAGCATATTGTCAATACTCAGTAAGTGCTTAATGTTATTATTTGTATTATTAATTATAGTAATCTACGGTAATTCAATGAGATAAATTCTAAAGCAAATCAGTAAATGACCTAACCACAAATACGTAAAGAAATAAACACTCAAATGCATTGGGTTCTATTGTTGAATCATGTTGAAAATCCTTCTCTGTGTTACTTACCTTGAATTGGAGGTAATTTAAACAAGATAATGTGATCTTCTTCTGGGATAACAGCACAATTTCTCCTTAAAATTTATCTCTTCTGGGGAGATTTTTTTGAAAGATTAGTTTAATTTCTTTTATTTTAAAGTGCTTTTCTTCTGAATATTCTTGTTATCCAAGTTATGATGTTGGCTAATTTATTATCTCGAAGTTATTTATGAGTTATTCAGCATGAGAATGTAGATCAGAAGGCTCTCCTTAAAATGTAATTGATCATAAAGGTGGCCTAAGTAAACTCGAGGTCTGTAATGGAAGATGGCCCAGAATCACAGGATTCTCAGAACATTAGAAGTGCCTACGACATGGATTGCACACATGAGAAGATTATTGCTTGTAAGGCCTGTCAGTATGGGTTCTTTTCATCTCCTTAGAGATAAAGGTTATTTTGTTATCGTAAACCTTATGAGGACATTCTTTACTACCCTTTAAAATTTCACTTAAGTACATGATTTGATATTTGTTCAGCTCAATGTTTGGTAAATTATTTTCTAGAAAATTATTAATGTCATCAATATCTTCAAATGTATTAGCTTAGTATTACTGTGGAAGGCTTTTTATTTTTCACATTTATGTCTTTGCAATTTCTATTTCTAATTTTGCTTTGTTTGTGTGTTAGTCTTCCTTGTTAGATTTACCAGATGATTATCGTGCGTATGTGTGGTGTGTGTGTGTCAAGCATACTATGTGTCTTGTATGTAATTCATAGTATATGTGCCTTACACATACATTGACAACATCATAGATAGTACTAAAGTATTTTCTATGTGGAGTTTCGTTGTTATCCCATAAATTTTAGATATTCAGTGGACCCTGACTAAGTCCCCATGTGTCTAGTAATAGGTGAGTGTTGCATTCATACATAGACAGCCATGGAGCTTTGACATTTCATTATTTGAGTGAAAACTTTAGTGCTCAGCCCATCCTATGCTTGTCTTATTTGGTTTTGCACAGATGTTTGTAACAAATTTAATTTTTTTCTTTTATTATATCATCTTTCCTTTTTGGTTTAGTGATTTCACATTTCTCTTTATTATTGGAAAAAAATTATTTGTTTCTGTGGAGGACTTCATTAATGTTTTCTGTTATATAATGGGCCTTTTAAATTCACAATGTATAGCTGCCTTAGCTTTAAGATTTTTTTCTATTATGTCTTTCACTATTGCTTATCTCCCATGTATTCTGATACCAGAAACAAAGTTCCATATTTGGATTTTCTCTGTTCACCATATTATCTTCTCATTCTCACTGTGTCTTTTGCATCTTAGTCTCATACTCACACACACTCAGCCCAAAATTAAAAGAGAGCTTTTTTAGTGTGTCTTCCATATCTCTTTTTCCTACAGTTTAATTCTACATCTTATTGCTTCTGATGCTGACATTAATGCTGAGATTATTGTTTATACTATACAATCTTTAAAACCTTTACCGTCACCTAACTCACAGACAGGTCACTTTTTGTATCAGTCAGTTGTCCAATCTCATCTATCCTGCTTGATGAACTCTAACTTATCTAAATGTTATTGATAGTACAAAGCATCTACGATATATTTCTATTTGAAAAAGAAGAATTTCCTTCAGTGGCCTGAAAGCTGTATTCTATCCTGTAAACATATTGGCTGATTTTATAGTTTCTCTTTCTCCCCTATTTATTCTTTTTGAAATGAACAATATTTACATAGTTTTGTTGTTTGATGATAGAGGGTGAATGAATTCTCCTTTCTGGAACATTTCAGGTTTCATTTCACAGTGAAGATGCTGCTTTGAAAGAAACAGTGGGGTTACCACAGTCAATCATAACATAATTGTGCATTCTAAACGAACTTAATCGGGGGTCATTTTGTAAAGAGCAGTATATTTTATTTGTGGATCTTCCAGAGAAGACTTAATTTTTTCCTTGCTAGATGGAGTCTTGGGGCATCCTTCTCCCACAACTCTTCTAAGCCCAGCTGTATTTCATTATTGACTGTGCATCCTTGAAAGCAAAATAAATCTCAAACACACGTCTCTCTTAGTGGCACTGTGTTGTTGAGAAGATTTGCTGGAGAAAAATTAGTGACGGCCGCCTGCCCTCGCAGGTCTCCTTCCTGCTCCTGAGGACCCAGAGTGCTTTGCCGCATCCATCTGGTCACTGGATGGGGGGATCCTATAAGGCAGGCACACGCAGTTGATTCTTTTAAGAAAAATTCTTTCAGACTTTCTGAGGGGTCTATTGTTTCCTCCTTTAGATTGTGCGTGTGTGTGTGTGTGTGTGTGCGTGTGTGTGAGTGTGAGTGTGAGTGTATGCACTCGAGATTGTTATACATTTTCCAGCACAATTCCCCTATTCGTCCTCAGGGCTTCATGTACCTATGGCTATCAGGAATTCTTGTTGTAATCTGGCACATATTTGATCCATAAATTTTAATTTTTTTCACAAATCTGAGAAGGAAAATTAGAAACCTCAAATGTTTGATATCTTAACCAGACAACCCTATGAACATTTCTAACTATGTTGTTGTAGATTCTTATACTTATGAGGCCGACCAAGTCTATAAGAGAGACTTTTTTTCTAAAGGTGATAGCACAGAAGTAGTATAAAACGCCAGTTTCCTGTAAACTATCACTACTGTTGACTCTACCATTTTTTCTATAAGGTCACTTATTTCTCTGATATAAGCATTTATAAATATGAAAAGTAATATTTATGGCTCATCCCTCTTTAACTGAAATAAGGGAACCATTATGATATGAAGCTAAACTGCCAATTTTAGGATCTTAACTGAAAACAAATGCCATTTGAGTTCTTAAAAGGAATGAGGTTGGAGAACATTTATCTGTAAAAATAAATCATTCCAAGCAATTTATATAAAAATATATAACTATAAAATGATGATATAAGAACATATTATGCCTAATATAGTATATTTGTATAAATATATGATTTTATATTATAATATATTGTGCATAATATATTATAAACTGTATTATTTTTCAAGCAGGCCTGTGTGACTGCTAATAAATATCTGATTTGCCATATGCATTTTTGACAGAAAGAAAATTTTATGAATAAACAATACCAAAATCTCTTCTCGTGTGGCAAAGATGATCTATTTTAGCATGCTGTGTTAATGTCTGCTTGTTATAGAAAAGAAAGCATGCCCATTATACAGAGGAGGCAAACACAAGACTGAACAAATGAGGAAGCAAGTTGACGGTGTTAATGTCAGGGACTTTCCATGTATTAAATTTCGTCATGGGTAAAATGTAGATCATTCACATGAAGACAATGGAAACACAATGATGATTACACCAGAAGACAAATGTAAAGACTAGAAAATTCAAATCAACTTCCTTTGTTGAAACCAAAATTTACATCTCAAAAGTATCCCAAAACAGACATAATCAACCACGTTTTACTCAACAGAAAAGGGAGAATAAGTTTTCCACATGTGGGCTATGATGTAAAATACCTTCATAAGTGGCATACTAAATAAAAAGTGATTTGACAAAGATCACTTTTATGAATGCAAAGTGAATGTCTTCAGTAATTTCTATCAGGAAAACACTTCAAACTGTTCTTTTGTCAAGGTTGACTGAGTCACTGAATATGTTTGCATTTTTCTACTGATTCTCAAAATAGTCATAGAAATCTTAATATCAGGTCCTTAGAAAATAGCTCCACAGATTAAATATGACCTGGCAACAATTCTTAAACAAAGGATGTGTCACTAAGATAAAATTTTATAAAGTATGTAGCTGAAGAGGCTGGATCTACTAAGAGCAAAGAGAATGATCCTAACAGACACAAGTCCAGAATGTATGAGTCTTGCTAGAATACCTGTTAACTGCGGGTACCCAGAGAGTAACAACGACCCAGAGAGTAACAATGACCCAGAGAGTAACAACGACCCAGCGAGTAACAATGACCCAGATGCTGGTAGAGAAGAGATGGATGTACTGAGAGGAAACAAATCCCAGATTCTTAATTCTTTAACTTAGGGGATAGAAGTCATGCCATTAGCCATTACTGTTAACTTGAAACAATAAATGACACAGCTATTAAAGAGAAAATGACGTATTGGACTCCTTGATGATTGGTTAGATATTTAGAATCCAAAACAGAAATATAAAGGAAGAGTTAGGGTTTGTATTTGATCACCTCTAGGGTCAAGCTAGCAATAAAATGAATTAATAGATAATCAAGTAAATTTTAACAATTTCAAATATAAGTGCATTTTTTAAACTAATAAACTTTACTTTTTAGAGGTGTTAGGATCACAACCTAATGGAGTGGTAAGTACAAAAGGCCCTCATAAACTTTTTGTCCCCACACATGCACCACGCCCCACACTATCAACATCCCACGTTGAGTACATTTGTCAGAGGTGATGAACTTATGTGGACACATTGTTCTCTCTCAAAGTCCATAGTTTGTGCTACAGTTCTCTCTAGATGCTGTACGTTCCACAGCTGTTGAGAAAAGCATAATGTCACATATTCACCATTAGTGTACCATATAGAATAATTTCACTGTCCTAAAAACCCTCTGTGCTCTGCCTAATCATCTCTCCCCACCCCCGTAATCCCGGGTAACTACTGATCTTTTTTTACTGTCTCTACAGTTCTGCTTTTTCCAGAAGACCATATAGTTGGAATTACACAGTATGTAACCTTTTCATATTGGCTTATTTCGCTTAGTAATGTGTATTGAAGCTTTTTCCATGTTTTTCATAGCTTGATAGTTTATTTCTTTGTAAAATATGGAGTAACATTCCATTGCCTGGAAGTGCCACAGTTTACTTAACACTCAACTACCAAAGGACATCTCCGTTGCTTCCGCATTTTCCCAATTATGAATGAAGCTGCCATAAACATTCATTGCAGGTTTTTGTTCCAACATAAGTTTTCAGTTTATCTGGGTGGATATCTGAGAAGGAAATTGCTAGACTATATGGTAAGAGCCGGTGAGTTTGGTAAGAAACTGCAAAGCGGTCTTCCAAAGCGACTGCACCACTCTGTGGCGTCCTGTTGCTCCTCGCCCTCCTCCACTTGCTGGTGTCAGTGATTTGGATTCTGGCCATTCTAGCAGCGATTTCTCAGTATTGTATCAATTTGC
Source organism: Theropithecus gelada (assembly GCF_003255815.1). NCBI lineage: Eukaryota > Metazoa > Chordata > Mammalia > Primates > Cercopithecidae > Theropithecus > Theropithecus gelada. The sequence goes on along the minus strand of NC_037669.1, from coordinate 413,129 downwards.
AATTCCTTAATTATATATGTTGAATATATTTTCATACGCTTATTTTATGTTCCATCTTTATATCTTCTTTAGTGAGGTATCCGTTTATGCCTTTTGCTTATTTTTTAATTGAGTTATTTATTGTTGAGTTTTAAGAGTTCTTTGTGTATTCCAGATAGCTGGCCTGTACCAAATGTGTCTTTTGCAAATATTCATTCTCAGTCGGCAGCTTATCATCTCCTCTTCCTGGTGGCTGTTATGAGCAAAGGTTTTCCATTTTAATGAAGCTCAGGTTACCGATTATTTTCTTCATAGATCATGCCTTTGAAGCTGTTTCTAAAAAGTCATTGTCATACTCAAAGTACAGATTTTCTCCTATGTTATCTTCTAGGAGCTTTGTAGTTTCGTGTTTTAACATCTAGATTGATAGTCCCTTTTGAATTAATTTGTGGGAGAGTTGTAAGGTCTCTGTCCAAGTTAACTTAATTTTTTGGCATGTGGGTGTCCAGTTGTCCCAGCACCATTTTCTGAAGAGACTATATTTGCTCCACTGTATTGCCCTGACTCCTTCATCAAAGATCAGTTAACTACATCCATGTGGGTCTATTTCTGGGCTCTCTATTCTGTTCTGTTTATCTATTTGTCTATTCTTTCACCAACACCACACTATTTTGATTACAATAGCTTTATAGTAAGTCAAAGTTTGATAGCATCACTCCTCCAGTTGTATTATTCTTCAATATTAAATTGGCTATTCTGATTCTTTTGCTTTTTGGATTCTTCTTCAATATTAAATTGGCTATTCTGATTCTTTTGCTCCTCTGTATAAATGTTAGAATCAGTTTGTTGATATCTATAGAATAACTAGCTATGATTATTTGGGATTGTGTTGAAACTATAGATCAAGTTCGGGAGAACCGATATCTTGACTACCTTGAGGTTTTTATACAAAAACATAAAATATATCCTCATTTATTTAGGTTCTTTTTTTGTTTTTGTTTTTTTGAGACAGGATCTCACTCTGTTACCCAGGCTGGAGTGCAGTGACACGATCTCCCAGATTCAAGCTATTCTCCTGCTTTAGCCTCCTGAGCAGCTGGGATTACAGGCACCTGCCACCATTCTTAGTAGAGATGGGGTTTCACCACGTTGGCCAGGCTGGTCTCGAACTCCTGACCTCAGGTGATCTGCCTGTCTCAATCTCCCAAAGTGTTGGGATTACAGGCGTGAGCCGTCGCACCCAGCCTAGTTTTTTGATATCTTTCCTGAGAGTTTCATAGTGTTCCTCACTTAGATTTTGTACATATTTTGTTAGATTTATACCTAAGTATGTCATTTTGAGGGGTGATAATGTAAATGTGTGTTTGTAATTCTAAATTGTACTTGTCCATTGCTAATATGTAGAAAAGCAGTTAGTTTTGTATATTAACCTTATATTCTGATACCTTTCTATAATCACTAATATTCCAGGAGTTTTTCTGAGAATTCTTGTGGATTTTTTTATGTCAACAATCAAGTCATCTGCAAAAAATGAAAGTTTTATTTATTCCTTTCCACTCTATATTTTAAATTTTTGTTTTCTTACTTGATTAGCTAGAACTTCCAGTACAATCTTGAAAAGGAGTGGTGAATTGAAATCTTCTTGTTCCTGATCTTAATGAGGAAGCTTTGAGTTTCTCTCTATTACGTATGATATTAGCGGCAGACTTAGAGCTTTTTCCAGATATGCTTCATCAACCTGAAGTAGTTAGTTCTCTGTTCCTAGTTTACTGAGTTTTATCATGAACATGTGTTTGATTTTGTCAAATGTTTTTTCTTCATATATTAATATTATCATGTAATTTTTCTTCTTCAGTCTGTTGATGTGATGGGTTACATTAATTAATTTTTAAATATTTAACCAGACTTGCATGCCTAGATAAATCTAATTTGGTTGTGGTACATAATTCTTTTTACACATGTTGGATTTAATTTGCTAATATTTTGTTGAGTATTACTGCAGCTATTTTCCTGAGAGACACTGTTTTGAGTTTGCTTTTCTTATAATATCTTTGGTTTTTGTATTAGGGTAAAGCTGGCCTCAAATGAGTTTGAAAGTATTTCCTTTGTTTTCGTCTTCCAAAAGAGACTGTGGAGAATTGGCATAATTTATTTTATAAATGTTTGCTAAAATTCCTCCCTGAACTCATCTGGGTTTGGTGTTTTCTATTTTGGTAAGTGATTAACTATTAAGTCAGTTTCCTTAATGGACATAAGCCTATTATAATTGTGTTTCTTTTAGTGTAAGATTTGTCAGATTGTGTCTTTTAAGGAATTGGTCAATTTTATTTGGAAGCATAGAGTTGTTCGCAATATTCTTTTATTATCCTTTTGATGCCCGTAAATCTACAGTGATGTCCTCTCTTTCACTGCTGATACTGATAATTCCTGTGCCCTCTCTCTCGTTCTCTCTCTCTTCCACTCCGATCTTTTCAAATAACCAGTGTGTTTCATTGATTTTCTCTATTGATATCTGTCATTAGTTTTGTTGATTCCTCTACTAATTTTTATTATTTTTCTCTGCCTACTTTGGATTTAATTTGTTCTATTTTTCTAGTTTCTTAATGTGGAAGCTTATATTATTGATTGTTCTTTCTTCTTTTCTAACACATGCATTCAATGCTATAAATTTCCCTCATGCATTGCTTTTGTTGCCTCCCACAAATTTTGATAAGCTGTATTTCTTTTAAATTCAGTTCAAAATATATTTTTAATTTTTCCCGAGATATTTTCTTTGACCCACTGGTAATTTAGAAATGTGTTATTTAATGTCCAAATATTTGGGGATTTTTCCAGCTATCCTTCTGTTATCGACCTAGTGTAATTCCATTGTAGTCTGATAGCAGACAATACCTGGTTTCTATTGTTTTTAATTTGGTAAGGTGTGTCTTACTGTTCAGATGTAATCTATCTCGCTGAACGTTCTATGTGAGCTTGGGGAGACTGTGCAATCCACTACTGTCAGATAGAGTAGGTCTACAGATGTCAGTTACATCCAAATGATTTGTAAAGGTGCACATCTATGTCCTCACCAATTGTCTGCCCATTGGATTTGTCCATTTACGGTAGCAGGGCATTAAGGTCTCTAATTATAAGAGTGGATTTATGTATTTTTCCTTGCAGTCCTATCAGTTTTGCCTCATCTGTTATAACACTCTGATGTTAGGTGCATACACATTAAGGATTTTTATGTGCTCTTGGAGTATTGACCCTTTATCACGATGTAATATTTTTCTTTATCCCTGATAACTTTCTTTGCTCTGAAGTCTGTTCTGTCTGAAATTGATATAGCTACTCCAGCTTTCTTTTGATTAGTGTTAGCATAGTATATCTCTCACCATCCTGTTTTTTACTTTTAATCTATGAGTCTTTAGATTTAAAACAGACTTTTTATAAATAACATATAATAGTTTCTTGATCCATTCTCACAATCTTTATCTTTCATTAGTGTATTAATATCATCCATATTAATTAAAATTAAAATTACTTGCCTTACAGGTTGCAATATACCTTTACATCTAATCCAAGTGCACTTTAAAACAATGCTTTACTGCCTCATGGGTAGTGTGTGAACTTTGTAACACAATAATCCTAATTACTCACTCCTGTCTCGTATCATTACTGTCACTCATTTTATTTACACATAGCCACATATATGAACAGAAGTATAAACAGTCTAATTCATCATCGCTATTATTATTTTGAATAAACTGTTATTAGATAAATTAAAAATAACAAAAATAAAAGGTTCATCTTCACTTATCCTTTTCTGATTCTATTCCCTAATTTATGTAGATATGACTTTGTAACGTGTATCATTTTCCTTCTTTCTACATAACTTTTTTTTTTAACATTTCTTGCAAGGCGGGTCTACTGACAACACATTCTCTCAACTTATGTTTGAGAATGTCTTTCTTTCTCTTTCACTTTTGGAGGATAATTTTGCAGGGTACAGAATTCTAGCTTGGTGAGTTTTTTATGTCTATCAAGACATTAAATATTTTAAACCACTCTCTTCTTGCTTGCATAGCTTCTGAAAAGAAGTCAGATATAATTTTTTTCTTTGATCTTTTATAATTAAGGTATTTTAAAAACCTGACATCTTTTTAGATTTTTTCCTTGCCTTTAATTTTCTGACGTTGGAGCATAATATGCCTAAGTGCAGGTTTTCTGGCATTTGTCCTCCGTGGTGTTCGCTGAGCTTTCCGGATCTGTGGTTTGGTGTCTGTCATTAATTTGGGAGAAATTCTGTTATTATTGCTTCAAATCCTGCTTCCTTCTTTCTTTCTTCTTCTCGTATTCCCTTTATGCATAGTTTTTAGTTGTTTCACATTTCTTGGATATTACATTCTGATTTATTTCATCATGTTTCTCTTCTCTGTTCTATTTTGGAAGTTTCTGTCGTCATATTCTCCAGCTCAGAGGGACTTTCCTCATACACGTCCAGTCTATTAATGAGCCCATCAAAGGCATTCACCATTTCTGTCAGTGTTTTTAAACTCGAATACTTCTTTTTGATTCTTTTTTAGAATTTTCATCTGTTTACGTTGTCTATGTGTTCTTCCAAGTTGTTTACTTTTTCTATTAAAACCCTTAGCATACTGATCATAGTTACTAAATAAAAAAGTTCTTGTCTAATAATTCCAACTTTCTTGCCATATCTGACTCTGATTTTGATGATTGTTCTTTGCTTTCAAACTGTGCTTATTATGTTTTAGTATGCCTTGTAATATTTTGTTGAAAGGAAGCCATGACGTACTGGGTAAACTGAACTGCAGTAAATAGGCCTTTAATAGATTGGTAAGGTGTTTCAGTAGGGGAAGTTGTTAGTATTTTGTTGAGCCTGTGACTTCGGACTATGAACTTTACCTGCTTCTCAGCCCATCCACAACCTCTGCCCATTGGGTGACATAGGATGACAAGAAGTGGCTGCAGCTGGGTGATATGGTTTGGCTGTGTCCCCACCCAAATCTCCTGTTGAACTGGAGTTCACATAGTCCCCCCGTGTCAGGGACTTAGTGGGAGGTGACTGAATCACGGGGCGGTTACCTCCATGCTGTTCTCATGGTAGTGGGTGAATTCTCCCGACCTGATGGTTTAATAAGCGGCTTTTTCTCCCCTTCGCTCTCACTTCTTGCTGCCACCATGTGAAGAAGGATGTGTTTGCTTCCCCGTCCAGTACTACTGTACGTTTCCTGAGGCTTCCCCAGTCATGCTGTACTGTGAATCAATTAAACCTCTCTCTTCTTTAGAGATTACCCAGTCTCAAGTATGTCCTCAGAGCTGTGTGAGAACAGACTAATACACAGGATATTTTCCTTCCTTCATGTCCGTTAGGCTTTGACAATATCACAGAAGGTTAGTCCCTGATAAAATGTTTCTCTGGAAGACAAGTCTTTAAGAACAGGATGCCCTTTTGTGTTTCAAATTGGTTCATTTATCCCTCTCCCTGCCAGAAGCTTGAGAGATTTTTATCCAGTATTCACTGTGAGGACCTGATAGAGTTCTTAGAGCTCAAATTCACAAAAGTGTGTGGGGCCCTTTGTGACGGACTCCCTTGGAGTTTTTCATTCTCAGAGTTGTCCACAGTGGGCCTCCAGCAACTCCTCAATTATGGTTCAGGTTTCCCTACTCTGGGCTGGTTCCCACAGGTGTTCCTGATGGGTTCCTGTGCAGGCAGGTTTTGAATCTCGGTGTCTGCCTGTGTGTCTCTCCAGTTTCAGGGGCAGCAGTTTGCTCTGTGATCTGACCTCTAGATGGATCTAAAAAGAACTGTTCATTTTTCATTTGATAAGCTTTTAACTTGTTGTTAGAATGAAGTGGTGACTTCTCAGCTCCTTACTTGCTGTAATGAAAACTGCGAGTCTAATGTATATTTTTTATGTAAAACAATATGCCTGCTAGATTTACTTCTATTTAAAAGATAAAGATATGCAGTGCTTGTGATTTTTTGTTTACCTTTGAAAAGTAGAAACAAAAACTGGGATTCCTTGATATCTGATAAATTGGCTTTTGTAAATCAGATCAAGGAAAGAACACAAACTTGCATAGCGTTTCTATAATACTTAACTAAGGTAAGACAAGAATCAAACATTTGTTAAAGGTGTCTTTGAGAATGAATTGTTTCATCAATGATTCTTAAGAACTTTAGAAATCCACTTAATGATATGTTTCTATATACATATACTCAATTTTCCATGCATATATATCGTGTGTGTGTGTGTGTGTGTGTAAACTGGGGGGTTTGTGTTACACAAACTCTGACGCAGATCATGGATAAGCTTTAAGCATAAGAATAGTCAGCATTTCCAAGCACACAGGTATTACATGAGGTTTCAAAATTTTTTTTAAAAAGCTAAATATTATCTAAGTAACGTAGTTGTGTACTAATTCAGACACATTCTCAATCTTTAAGTGTTTCATTTTATTTTATTAATTTAATTAAGCTAGGTTTCTATATGTTTCACAGAATAAGATGTGGTCCGGGGACTGGATGAGTCCATAGAGAATATCCTAATTGCCTGTTGAGCAGCAAGGACCATTATTAATGTGATTTCGTTCTGTAAGGTGGTAATTCTGTCTGTGTATGCAGCTAGAAAAGAAATGTAAACCCCATCACTTAAACTCCATTTACAGACATGAGAAGATGGAGACAGGGCACTAGTGTGAGGCAGACTTTAGAGGAAACCTCGTGCCAGATATTATAATGGAAATCCTAATATGTAGCCAAATTCAGGCCAGGACAGATGGAATAATATTGCGGGATTTAGAACAGGTTAGGATTTAATTCCTGCATCTGTGCCTCAATTAACTGTGTTATTTTGAGTAAATTCCTCAACCTTGCCATTCCTCAGCTTTCTTATCTATAAAACAGTGGTCATAACTGGCTCACAGAATTGTGCTGAAAATTAAATGATATAATGATGTAATGTTTATAAAATACGCAGCACAATTAATGCACATGATAAGTGACTGATTAGGACTTCGGTGGCTGCGGAGAGGAAAAGACTAAGCAACTGCACCTTAAATAACAGCCATTTCTTATTTCATAGGACTAACAAGTCTGCTGAGTCATATGAAGAGCTGACGTAACGATTTTCTTTTTGTTCTTTGTTTCTCAGATTTGCATTCTTCTACATATTTGGCTCCATACTTATGCTTTGCTTTTATGATTACAATGTAGCAGCAGCTGTTTCTCATATTCCCTCATGAAAGAACACAAAAGTGTCTGCTTTTTTCTAGGAATTCCATTAATTCTTACATAACAGTTGTTCGGCATGGATTTTTTTCCCCAACACAATATCCAGCGTCTCAGTTCCATTAAAAACAATCGACTGAGAGTGGGTAAGTGACGGTTTCCCAGGTGTAAGTTGGAATAAGCTTACCAACGGATGGGTGGCTTTCAAACGCCTCCCTAGTGAGCAAGGAGTAGTGGTAACATCACATTGCCATCATTGTTGAGATTGCTATACTGGAATTGTGGTGACCAATTTAGAGGAGAGAGAAAAGGATGTGCACCTGAGGAAGTCTACATACTATTCAATTATTTCTGCTTTGCAACATATAGAATAAAAGGACAGACATTCAAATGGGAAATAAGTACATAGAACAAGCCATAGGAAGTGCAGGCCTTAGGGGCCAGGAGGGAACATTTCAGATGCTGGTCCTATCAGGGAACTGGTGAGAGACAAAAGTGCTCTATGGATCAAAACTCAGATGGTCACCTACGTCTTTCTGAAATCTAAAAGCTTAGTAAGTTTCTACACTTAAATTTAAAATGCACAAATCACAAACTAGTCTAGCAAAAACTGTATTTTTTTTCCTTCCCATGCTGCTGCTAAAAAACAAAACAAAAACCTTACCTAGTTCTCATGATGAACAGTGGTCAATCTCAAAGGTTCCCAGTGCAACCTTGGAATAATACAATTTTTGTCATCCTTAACTCTCATTTTAAAAATATTATCATTTTATTTCTTGATCTTAATAGTTTTCTAAATGCTCAAACTTTGCAGTATTTATATTCTTATGCTCACTACTCATATGACTTTTATACTTGTGTCTTCTACTGCTATCAATTTTTAATGATTTATATATCTCTACCTTAATCTCAGATCTTTCTCTGGGGCCCCAGGCCTGCAATTCCATTCCCTTTTGACTGATAGAGAACTGATGTTCCACACCTCTGATACTGAATTTATGATCTCCTTCCCAAAGGTGTTCATATTACATTTCATTTCAGTGAATGTCATCATCATTCATCCTACCTCCCTCACCGTGAAGGAAGTGCCTCCCCTTTTAATCTTTCCTCCCTCATTACATATGTGCCGTCACCAAATACGTTTGGTTGATTTAATTTGGAAAAGCTTCTTAAGTCTGTAGTCCCTACTCTATGTCTGTGGTGATCGCCTTGGTCCGGGTCTTCATGAGCTCACATTTTGAAAAAAATCTGAGTAGCTACTATGTCCCAGGCAATATTCTGGTCACTGAGACTATGGCAATCATCTCAAAAGATATAAAAAACGACATACTAGTGGGAAAATCGTAACTATTCCTGTAATGATTTTTTTAAAGAAAAATAAAATAGGAAACAAGGAAAGAGAGTAGCAGCGGCTGTTATTTAAAGAAGGTGATTCAAATCAATCTATGTAAAGCGGCAATATTTGAGCAGATACTTGAAGGAGGTAAAGACAAAAGGTTGTCATTCCCTCCACTCTTACTGGCCTCTACTAACTTGTCACTCTCCTAAACAACCTTTTCCAGGGAACACAGGAGTTATTTTGTATACAGACAAGAGTCAATTGTGTAGCTCTTCTATTTAAGAAACTGTCGCTTGTTTACCCTCTTGTTCCTGCGTCTCATTTCCTACTCCGCATCCTGTGCTCTCATCATGTACCCTTCCCATTGATCTCTGCACACAGCATAACTTTTTATGCCTTTACACACTTAGTTTAAAAAAAATCTAAAAGGAACTTTCCTCTTCCCAATACAAGGGTTTCTGCTAAACCCTTAAGGACTCATCTTAAATGTCACTTTCTCTGGTGAGTCTTCCCTAATTTCTAGTAGTAACAGGAGTCACATCATCTCTTATACCTACTTTGTCACGGTATGTAACACAATGCATTGAAATGTCTCACCTTTCACATCAGTCCACCTTTAGGGCGGTGATTGACATTTATTTGGGCATATGGCTCAGTGACTGATGCTTGTACATAGTAAATACATTTGTTGAATGAATCAATTAGCTTGGAGTGAAGAAAGGAGAGTAATGGTTGGGGGCTCAATTATCTTTGCCAGTCACAAAAATTTGTGGCTTGATTCTAATTTTATTAGCAAAATAAAGTTATATTTTATTTGCATGTCTACACTTCTGCATTTGAGTATTTTGGTCTTGAGGTTTTCCTTTATCTTTTCTTTCAGATTTTCCTGGGTGTGTGTGTGTGTGTGTGTGTGTGTGTGTGTTTGCATGTGCCATTTTGTATATAAAGGACAAAGGGAAATTGTACACACTTAAAACCATGATAGTTCAGCATACTCACAGGCCTTTAAAGCACAGGTGTGGTATCCAGCGCGAGAGAAATGAGAACACCTATGCAAAGGGGCTCCAGGCCTTTACAGGACAGGTGCGGTATCCAGCTCGAGAGAAATGAGAACACCTATGCAAAGGGGCTCTTAAGTTCCTCATCCAGCAGCCTCAGACGTGGGTTGTTTTCTGACGGCAAATTTCTCTGTAGGAGCCGAGTGACGTGAAACATATCTAAAGTGTTCAGTTCATTTCTGCTTCTGTGACACAGGTGAATTTTTCATTCTCATCCAATGCTGTGCCAGGTGTTGAAGGATAGGAAGTATTTAAACAAGTTATTTATTATTTTTATTATCATTTATTGATTGCTTAACTATGTGTGGCTGAGCTAAACTCATATTATCAAATATTTTACTTTTTTCACTGTCCCTTTGTTGAGACATGATTTTCACCATTTACAGAGAAAGTTGGTTCAGATAGGTTCAATTACACGACTATTCATACATCTATCAAGAAGTAGAGCTGGGACAAAATTCAAGTATCTACATCACTCTACATAAATCTATGTTTTAGAATCATAGATTGCTAATTTCCATCTAGTAAGCATTTAAGTAATGCCTGTTTAAAAGTGTAGTTTGTACATGGAATAGAATATATGTGTGTATGTGTATATATGTGTGTGTGTGTATATATATAATTTTGTAAAAAAATATATATATATAAAACTCTTTCAATGATTCTCATGAATCTTCCCTTAAAGTGACTTGAAAGTGATTGCTAATGCCCCTGATTTCTTGCCACAAAGCCCTTAAAGAGCTGTCTTTTTCAAAGAGGAGCTATAAATTTCACTTGGTTGAATTTTTTTCCGTTAACAAGCCAGTCTCTTTAGCATTAGAGAATATTTTTATGAAGGAATATTAACAGGACAAACAATTGTAAGAGTGCATGTTATACTGGCAAAATCAATGATTAGAAATGGCTTTAAGAATGCTTTAAATATGGTAATTCCAGTACCACAAAGAAAAAGATGATCTATTTTCTCTTCTTTGTTTGCATAGAGTCATATACCTTACTACGTATCCCTGGCATATTTAGATCTGTTGTAGATGGTTGAAAAAGAAATTTTAACAGATAATTTGCCCCTGAAATCAGTGAAAATGATGAAAATAAAGACTGACATCTAATTTTAAAACATTTTCATTTATAAATGTGACACAACTGTAGACAGTGAGCAGACACACATGATCCGAAAATTCTTTGTAAGCAACTCCTCAGAGCAATTCAGTGGTTATTTGATGAGACAAATAGAATAAATCTGAAACTTAACAATGGCAGAAATTAGTATCTTTTGCAGAAATGAAAAAGAATGTGTTATGCTCCTACCATCAGGCTAAAATATTGTTTTCTACAACATAATCCAGGCTTCAGTTCTTTCCACCTGAAGTCCCGCACAAGTTGGTCTTTGGGAACAGCAGAAAAAAGCATGGCTGAATTTTACTTTAGGACTGATTATAAATGTCTTCATGGTCTTACCATGTTAGGATATTTGAGAGCAACCAGGAATAATAAGCACCAAAGATAGAACCGATGTTTCTGGGGTCAGTGTGCCCTGAGCCTGGGTCAGATGGTGAGGCGGGGGTTTAAGTCAGCATCCTGGCCGAGGCCCATACACTCTGATTAGAGTTACTGGTCCTCACTAAATCACTTCAGGCTGAGAGCTGGGTCACTATTTGGCTAGATTTAATTTTGCCTTCAACATGAGAAATCAGCGTGTCATGTTTCTACACAAAAGAGAAAAGCATTTAAATATTATATCTATATGAAGGCCAATTACGTCATCTCATTCTTATATATTCCTGCTATAAACTGTTTGAGGGCAGCCATCAGGCATATCACTGGCTCTATTTTTCTTCTCTCATTTTCCAGGTTACAAGCTTTTTAGTTTTAGGATTTTGTAGAAATTTCTTTCCGTTGTTGTTGTTGTTAGTTAGTTCCTTGTTTGCAATTTGAGCCTACTTAGTCAGACTTTACTTCATTTAAAAACCTAAATTTTACCTAGCACTTTGGACGGCCAAGGCAGGCAGATTGCCTGAGCTCAGGAGTTCGAGACCAGCCTGGGCAACACGGTGAAACCCCGTCTTTACTAAAATACAACAGAAATTAGCCAGGCGTGGTGGCATGAGCCTGTAGTCCCAGCTACTCGGGAGGCTGAGGCAGGAGAACTGCTTGAACCCAGGAGGCAGAGGTTGCAGTGAGCCAAGAACGCGCTGCTGCACTCCAGCTTGGGCGACAGAGCGAGACTCTGTCTCTATTAAAAAAACGAATAATAATAAATATATAAATAAATAAATTTTAAATGTTTAATGACACATAATAATTGCACATATTTATGGGAGTACATGTGATATTTTGATACACACATACAATGTTTAATGATCCAATGAGGGTTATAGGGATATTCATCACCTCAAGCATTTATTATTTCTTTGTGTTAGGAACATTCCAACTTCACTCTTCTAGTTATTTTGAAATAGGCAATAAATTCTTGTTACCTATGGTTACCTTATTGTGATAATGAACACTAGATTTTATTCCTTGCATCTAATCGTATTTGTACACATTAACCAACCCCTCTAAATACTTGTTTCTTCACTACCCTTCCCAGTTTATTGTAACCATTGTTTTCCTGTCTCTAAGATCAACTTTTTTAGCTCCCACATATGAGTGAAAACATGAGATATCAGTCTTTCTGTGCCTAGCTCATTTCACTTAACATGATGTCTTCCAGTTCCATCCATGTGCTCAACATCATTAATCATCAGAGAAATGCAAATCTAAACTACCATGACCTATTATCTCACCCCAATTAAAATGGTTTTATCTAAAAACAAAACACAGGAAACGATGAATGTTGATGAGAATGTGGAGAAAGGGGAACACTTGTACACTGCTAGTAGAAATGTAAATTAGTAAAACCGTGGAGGTCCCTCCAAAAACTAAAAATTAGAGTTATTTTATTATATATTATCTACTCCAATTACATATAGCAAGCTTTTTGTTTTTCTAATTTTTAAAATATTGTGTTATATTAGTTAAGATATTGAACAATTTGATATTGTTCTTTAAAAGTGTATTACTGAGGCCGTGCATGGTGGCTCACACCTATAATCCCAGCAATTTAGGAGGCCAAGGAAGGAGGCTCTCTTGAGGTCAGGAGTTTGAGACCAGCCTGGGCAACATAGGGAGACCCTGCCTCTATAACAGAATGAAAATTAGCTGGGCAAGGTGGTGTGCGTCTGTAGTCCTAGCTACTTGGGAAGCTGAGGCAGGAGGACTGCTTGAGCCTAGGAGGTCAGGGCTGCAGTGAACTATGATTATGCTATTGCAGTGTGGCCTGGGGATGACAGGACAAGACCCTGTCTTTAAAAATAAATACATAAATACATACATACATAAATAAATAGCTTACAGAGGTCAGGGCTGCAGTGAACTATGATTATGCTATTGCAGTGCGGCCTGGGGATGACAGGACAAGACCCTGTCTTTAAAAATAAATACATAAATACATACATAAATAAATAGCTTACAGCTAAATCCAACACTAGGACTTGTGCAAAAGATGACTCAGATTCAGACTCTCCAAATCTGTTTCTATGAAAAAATGTTATAGATTAAGCAATAGAACAACTTAAGAATATCAACTCAGAAACATTAACAAAAAACATGACCTACCTCACAACGAACAGTGAAAACACAGGTTGTTACGATCCTCTAGCTACCGAACTCTGTCACATGAATCATTGATTTTCCACTCTTTTCTGATTGCCACTAAAGGCAGAATATATTCCAGTATTGTGACATTTTGAAAAATTAAGCAGTTCTCTGGAAAGAAGAAAGGGAGTGGAAACCACGTAGAATGAACATTGCAGGTTCGTTCTAAGAAATGAAGAAATTATGCTCTTCCATTTTATTTTGGTGGCAAAAGTGGGAATGGTTATCAACGGACGTTGGCAATTAGTGTGTGTCTTAGAATTTAAATAGACTCCTTAAATCAATTCTTCAATCTTCCAACTCACTTTGCTGATTATTTCCACTTTGTTCTTACTTTTCCATTGCAACTCAAAATCTAAGGTATTTTAATGTTTAATTATCCATTTTTGTCTTTACATCTAAAGTTGCTTAAAATTTTAATTTTTCATACCACGTGTGTTTCCTCCAAGCCATTTGTAGATTACTTCTTTTTTAAAATAATAATAGGTCAGGAAAAATATTGCTCAAGTCAAGAAGAATCTTTATATCGAAAATTCTTCATGATTCTATTTATTTATTATTGTTGTTACTATTATTCTGAGATGGAGTCTCGCTCTGTCACCTAGGTTGGAGTGCAATGGCACAGTCTCGGTTCACTGCAACCTCCATCTCCTGAGTTCAAGCCATTCTCCTGCCTCAGCCTCCCGAGTACCTGGAACTACAGGCACCACCACCATACGCAGCTAATTTTTGTATTTTTAGTAGAGACGGGGTTTCACCATGTTGGCCAGGCTGGTCTCGAACCCCTGACCTCAAATGATCCACCCGCCTCAGCCTCCCAAAGTGCTGACATTACAGGCATGAGCCACCTCACCCAGCCTCATTAAGATTTTAAAACATATCAAATTTATGTAAGATTTCCAAATACCCCAATCCCTAGTTGCATGTTGTTCTGCTGTTCTACATATTATGGGAAACATTTAAAATATAATCACTCCATTCACTGACTCAATTAATTATTGAAGTTGCCATTCATACTGCATTTATTGTGGACTACTGAAAATTATATTTTTGGGGATAATCAGTAACAACTAAAGTAAAAACAAGCAAAATTCACTTTGCACTGCCAGGGAGTAGAACATTGCAGTACAGCAGTAGAGCCAGAATTAGACAGAAAAATACCGGCTATGGAAATACAGTCAATACTCCAGCTTCATGATAAATTCAACCTAGACGTCTGAGCTTACATAAAAGACCAAAACAACAGTTATAATTTACCAGGGCTAGTTTGACAGTACAACAGTTAAAGTCACCCCAGTTGTAAAAAGACAATGTATGGCATCTCTTTAATTAGAGTTTAAATCTGCTCATCCTGATGCAGTAATAAACTGAGAAATGCCAGGTTATGTGCTCTTTTGGAAGACAGCAATTCTATATAACACATGTGGCAGTTTCCAATTCAACCCCTGATTCCTGGCTCCTGCTTCTGAAACACAATGTTTCATTTTAATGAAAAATACATTACTGTGGTAAGATAGGTCATCAGCTGTTAAGTGTAATGCAATTTCTGTAATAAAATTAATTTTATAGCTTGCATAAAAGACTTTACGCAGGTTAAATACTGTTAATTACTAGCTAAATTTTGTTCCTTAGAATGCATAAATGAAGCACCTCCACCCTCTATAAAAATAATGTCTATAGTATAAAATGTCCGTAGGATTCTTTATGATTTCCATTTTTTATATCATGCTAAAATGCCAGCCATAGCCAGCTGTGAGTTAATATGGCCTTCACTGGTCACTGAAACAGAGGATGTATTTGTGGGTGTCTTAAGACTAAAACAGTTGTACTGGTGAAAGGCCAAAGAAATTTTCTTGTAGGTTATTAGTTATTCAGGGATAGCAATTCAGACCAAAAATCTCTGATACATGGTTGTAGATTTACATAACCTAAGTTAACCATCCAGCAAATGGATGCAATTGATCTGAAAGGGAGGGGCGGGAGAGTAAAGGAGGTTCAAACCCCATCTATGACCAACACTGGAGAAACATTTCAATGTGGGTAAAATTACAGTCACATAAACGGACAACATATCATTGGTCAGACACACAAGTAAGCATTAATGCAATCACCTTTTGCTCTGGGAAAAGTTTCATTGAGCTGTTTGCTAAAATAATAAGTCATAAATAATTTAGACTTAGTACAGAAGATGGAATTGGACAGCTCTGAATCTGGATGCAAACTTTTTCATCAGTTAGTTACTTAGAGCTAGGACAAGTTACTTTATCTTCCTGATCCTGTTTTATTATCTGCTCTGTAAGTAAGTACAAGACAATTGCCTCACAGTGTTATTGCCATGCTTGAATATAATGATGAATAAAAAGTTCCTGGCACTAAGGTGGCCTTTATAGATGTTACTTTTCCTTCCGTTTTGCTCTTTCTATTGACTCATGGGAGCCATTAAAGAAGAGATGTGATCAGATTTTAGATGTTCATTTGTTTGTCTACGTTATTGGGATATTGTAGCGAATCCCTGATTTGAATGGAGTGACATCTAGTTTAAAAAAGCATTATATTACATTGTATAAAATGTTACACTTAATTCAATCTAATAAATTTTAAATTAGTTTTGCAAATAGCACATCTATGCTTTTTGATACTTGTTATATGGAAAACAGGAACCCTACAAAAAAAAAAAAAATAGGAAAAGTCTTCATGAGAACATCTTTTAAAATATCCCTCATTTAACTCCAGACAGGAGGCAAAGACAGAGGAACAGCGTATAGAAACTCCTCGATATGATACCAAAGACTTGGAACCGGCCCAAATGTCCATCAGTGACAGACTGGATTAAGAAACTGTGGCACATATACACCATGGAATACTATGCAGTCATAAAAAGGATGAGTTTGTGTCCTTTGTAGGGACATGGATGCAGCTGGAAACCATCATTCTCAGCAAACTATCGCAAGAACAGAAAACCAAACACTGCATGTTCTCACTCATAGGTGGGAACTGAACAATGAGAACACTTGGACACAGGGTGGGGAACATCACACACCGGGGCCTGTCATGGGGAGGGGGGAAGGGGGAGGGATAGCATTAGAAGACATACCTAATGTAAATGACAAGTTAATGGGTGCAGCACACCAACATGGCACATGTATACATACGTAGCAAACCTGCATGTTGTGTACATGTACCCTAGAACATAAAGTATAATTTAAAAATTAATTAATTAATAATAAATGAAAAGAAACTCCTAGATATGGAATGATGTCAGAGATTCTCTACTCTGCCTTTCGTCACATTCAGGCTGTAGTTATTACCAGTGCACCTTGCTTTCCTGGTAACAAGGACACAATCTTTCCTCCTCCCCTGGCCACTCTCAGCCTTGGAAGTTACTCCTCGTAGATACTGGATGAGCCATCACAAGGTGGCCCCGGCACGGAAAGCATGGGCCACACGGCTCCAGGCAAGCAGAGCACAGTTCAAACAGGCTGTGGGAAGATCATGGGGGAAGCTATGTCGTTTCCACAGAGAACTCAGCAGGATCAATACGATCAAGTTCATGTCTCATAAATTATCACTTGTGTGTGAATGTCTTCTATTTTTGTTCATATTCATTCCTACTGGGTTAGGTCTCATCTCCCAAGTATGTTTCTAGTGAATATGAAAAACCCTGTTGTCACATATTTTCTTCTTTATATACAACTACCATCATTTCATTAATTTTTGCTTGAAGGAACATTTTTTAAAAGTAATCTGACATGTTACTTGCCATTTTTTGATCAATTTATTTTGAGTCTTCTTTACATATACTTTGAGGGGCCATATCTGAAACAGAACTTTCTTTTTTCATTAAAAAACTAGCATATGTGGGCTATCTGCCTTTATATTCATTTTATTGACTAGTTTACTATAAATGGTCTTATATTTTACTTTATACTAATTCCTCCAGATTAATGGCAAGGATTTAACCTAACATATCGATCCATCTCACTCAATACTAGTTTAACTTCATTTAATTCCTTCCTTTTTACTCATAAGTATTTTTCCTGATGAGAAATTAAGAAAAGATATGTTTTGGCACCTCTGTCCGTCTCTTCACCCATTTCTTACCCCTCTAAGAAGGGAGGAAACTCTAATCTGATTACCCGTTACCAATGATTGGGCCACATTTACTTGTGGGTAGTCTGGCTGAATATTTTTAATCCTGAGCAAACCATGGTGCTCCTGTTCTCTCGTGCCGCTGCCTTAATGAAGGAAGTTTTCCTTGGCTTCCCTCCTTTCTCATTGCAGCAGAGCTGAAGTGTGGGGACTGGGCCGCGCTTCCCCCAACAACCCGAGCCGTGTTATCTGATGAAACCGAAGCGGGGACGTGGCCTTCGGGGACCGGGAGCCTCAGAGACACCCCACGGGAGGGAAGCTCAAGGCAATGCCTTTGTTAGAAACGGTTTTAAAGGCGACCCGTATCCACATTTGTCAGGACACTGCTTCCCTCTCTAGCTGAACCTGTATAACTTATTTTATAAGACAGTAAGACACAAAGACTCTTAGTTTTCTATGTGCCAGGACGCTGGACATAAATTCAAAGCTCACTTGTAACAGCTCTGGCGTCCCGAGTGCCTTTGGCTGACTCCGGGTTAACTTACCGTTCAGTTTCCAGATAATTGTCTTCCTTATATTCTGCTAATTTTCTTACTTATTTAACATTTTAAGAAGAATACTCATTCTGAGAAGTTCACAAATCAGTTAGGCTTAAGTTTTTGAGTAAATCAAATGTTTCAAAAATCTTCAAGACACACATATGAAATGATGATAGCAGACTGAATCATGGAGAGCAGCCCCCACACGTTTCAGCAACAATACAAGAGCAGATCGGTCCACTCACCTTCCTTCCGACGTTTCCAATGACCGCGGAAGGAATAGGGACGAAATAAAATAAAACAAAATAAAGGTTCTTGTGGAACACTGAAAAATTACTATGTGCCAAAGTGTAAGAATGCTTTATACCCATCACATCATTTGTCCTGGGAGGCAGTTTCTATTATTGATTTCACTTGACAAATGAGGAAACAGAAGTCTGACTAGGTAGAGAAACAATTGTCAACTTTCTGCTTCTTAGTACAGCTTTCCCGCCTCTGAGGCCTGCCCACACTTCTGCAAAGGGGTCTCATGAGCATTGCTTGAGGCCATTGGCCCCATGTCTGTCATCCTTTATGTTCCATTTATAAAGACCCTCAGCTCTTGATCTGTCAGGGTCTTAATAAACATGGTTGTATTAAATTGTTGCACTTTAAAGAATAATATATGATATTAAGAAATAGTATTTCTGATAACAGCTTCAGCCATAATATGAAGTGTGCTGATACAAGAGGAGTTTGTAGGTCTTAAAAAACAAAACGAAACAAAAAAACCAAGCTTTAATTTAGTACAAGTTTCTGACTTTTCTGCTAAAATTTGTCTAGGAGTATATATAAAGAAAAGGCCTTATTGAATAAACTGGTATGCGCATCTCTCAAGTTTTATTTTATATTCAACATAATATGAAGAAAAAATAAAAATAAAATACAACTAAGAAATATAGCACTGTCTGGGTCCTATTGTGGGGAGGGGGTCTGGGGGAGGGATAGCATTAGGAGATATACCTAATGTAAATGACGAGTTAATGGGTGCAGCACACCAACATGGCACATGTATACATATGTAACAAACCTGCACGTTGTGCACATGTACCTTAGAACTTAAAGTATAATAAAAAAATAAAAAATAAAAGAAAATAAAAACTGTTTTTACTATATAAAAAAAAAGAAATATAGCATTGGCTACTTTTTGAAACATTCCTCCACAAAATAGGGGGTAAAATATGAAAAAGTTTATATACAATGTTTTGAATATCTATTTCTTTATATCCCAAAGGAAATAAGAATTTGATATGCCTCAAGGAAAAAAAAAATCCAACAAAGACTTTTTTTGCAGAGGAAAGAAAGTCTACTATCCAGCCTCAGAGATTAGATTTAAAAGCCAAGGAAAACTTTCTTCGATTGTAGTGTGACACAGCAAACCCATCTGTAAATCTACCAAAACACTCCTAGAACGTTAGAACACAGCACGTGTGAAAAAATCACAAGTGTTTTAAGAAACTTCATTTTTTAATGCACTAAGCCACTGACTTATAAAGTATGAAAAGATGTGGTATAACATGGATTTGAGAATATACACTGTAGAACAACTATTAACAAGCTTTCTTTTGTATTGAAGTGTGTTCCACAAAACAGTTTTTACTCTTACATGAAGAAGAAAGTGAACAAAAGTAAATTAAACTACCAGAAAGAGGTGTTAGTTTGACATTAAGAGTCTGTAAATCTACATTTGCTTCCATTCTTAAAAATCAGCTTTTAATTAATAATAAGATGATAATCATTAAAAATATGTTTTTTTAAAGCATCTGTTTACTTTCCTTAACTTGTAAATCATTACTGGTGTTTTCCAACTCTCTTAGTGAAATTAAATGACAGTATCATTCCTTAATTTTTCTATGACCTGAAAAAGTCCAATTAGAAAATAAGCAAATTGCTCACAATGCTGATAGAAATCAAAGCTTGTATTTAAAGAACATCAGTCTCTACTAAAACAAGAAATACCTAAAAATATGAATATATCCTAAATGTCACAAAGCACGTAAACCTGGTTGAAATAAAAATTTGAATGGGCAATTACATAACATAAAGCCAGATAACCCAACCAGTTCATAATATTTTATACTTAATATAGGATACTATAAATTAGATAGTTGCTGATGAGATAATAGCTTTTACAGTTAATTCTGTAGTAATTAAGTAGGATGGCAAGTCAGCAAAGGGGTCAAATTAATTTCTGAGTTCTTCCATTTATCTTTAAAAATGATGGGAAAATTCTAACTCCAAAAGTGTTTTGTGGGAATCTAAAGAACAGTTTTGACAAACAGAAGATCTCAAGAAAGCAATTATGACTCACCAACCTGACATAAACAGTAATAGCAAATTATTAGAACCAGTTGATGTTTATCTAAATGGATAAATCATTCATCTGAATAATTATCAACCCAGGAAAACTACAGGCCCTGAAATTGCAATTAGAAAGGGGAATCAATCAAATGTTATGACCAAATTTAAAATTTTAGCAATGTACACATTATGAACCATAAAATGTTACCTTTGACTCAAGAAATGCAACCCTTGGTTAGACAGTATATTAAAAACTAGATGACTAATGAGATATTTGTATGGTTCCTTTTTACACTTGTTTTTGTGACTTTAAGACTCTCAAAGAATCCCAAATTCAAATAAAGCAATAGCCCTCTTCTCTCTGAGTTTAGCTTAGAATTTCCCTTAGCTAACATGCCTGAACGTGTTCTTTGTTCTTGAGCAAGAGTTCACCATTAAAACTCACACAGAAAGAACTTGTCAAGACTTTACTAAATACAGTTTAAGATGGTGGCGGGCGCCTGTAATCCCAGCTACTCGGAGGCTGAGGCAGGAGAATGGCGTGAACCCGGGAGGCGGAGCTTGCAGTGAGCCGAGATCGCGCCACTGCACTCCAGCCTGGGCGACACAGCGAGACTCCGTCTCAAAAAAAAAAAAAAAAAAAAAAAAGATATTTCTAATTTTCATAAAATAGTGTAGGTATTTTTAATGAGATTACATAATTTCTAAATCAGTTATTTAAGGCCCACCAAATTACAATAATTTATTTCTTTCAGAAAAACAACAACTAGCAATAAGCCTGCCGTCTGTCTTCACTGGCTCCAGATTTAATAGGAAACTAAGGTAATATTCCACCGAGAGCTGATGGTGTTTAGACCAGTGTAGTGTCAGTGTAAAATTACCTCAACTGGTATTCAATTTAAAAGTAGACTTGCGGGATTTCCGGATGGATTGAGTCTGGGAAAAATAAAAATAATAGTTAAGGATAACTTCAGAGAGTTTGATTTAAATAATTGAAGATTAAATTGTCATTTATTGAGCTGGCCAAGTTGTGGGAGAACCAGGTTTAGGGAGAAAATCAGAGGGTCAATTTTGCAAATAATAACCTTGAGTTACTTATTAGATTTCAAGAGGTAATATCAACTCGGTAGCTGAATGTACAACTCCAGAGTTCTACAGCACAATGAAAGCTGGGGATTAAAAACCTGAAAATTGGCAGTATACCCATGGAGTTAAAGCAGGACACCATCTGAGATAAAAAGAAAATGCGTTTAAATAACGGAAATAATTGAGAAATCAGGAAGACGGTGGTCAACAAAGGAACCCAGGAAGCAGCAGCTAATAGGGTAAATACAGTCGACAACACAGTGTCCTGCAATCCAAGTGGAAACATGCTTTAAGGAGAAGTCAGTGATTACCTATGTCAGCTTCTGTAAAAGGGACTAAAAGTTGAAGAATATGGAGATCAATGTCCTTGGCAACAACAAATTTTGGAAAGTAGAAAAGGAGAAGACAGATTGGGGTGGAATCTTTAACAGCCAAGATGAAAGGATCGGGGTACAATGGGCGCATGGAGTTTCGCTCTGAGGATCAGAGAAAGGAGGCGGTATCTTGACAGATTTGTAGGATATTGAAAGTTATTTTAAAATAGGAATAATTGCAGCATGTTTGCCTATGAATAATATTATTAATTAGAAAGAGGAGAATTGACGATGCAGAAGAAAGGGAAAAGTTGGCGGAATAATGTTCTGCATTAGTTGAGAGGTGATAGTGTGTGGCACACAGGTAGAAGGCTCAGCATTTCCTATGAACACGCCATGGCCTCGTAGGGCACCTTCTCCATAGCACCCACAGTGATATTTTCTCATATTAAGCCAGATCGTAAGGTACGGCTGCATGAAAACTCTTCAGTGGCTTTCCATCTCATTCAAAGTAGAAGTCTGAGATGTTACAGAGGCCTACAAGGAACTACGTAATTTGGCTCCATTACCCAACTGTCTCCTTCTGCTCTCACTGTCTTTCAGCTGACTGCAGCCCAGTCACACAGAACTCCTAACTCCCTCAAACACACCAGACACCTGCAGGCCTCTCCACCTGCAAAGTCTATGCTCTTAACAACTAGGCTGTTCTGCGTGGCTTGTCTTCTCTTTTCCTTCGTGTCTTTGCTCACAGTTCACCTGCTTAATGAAGTCTTTCCTGACCATGTAACCCTCCACCCTCCGTGTCTATTTCTTCTCCTTAGCACTTTCCAACAAATGACATATTAAGACTTTTAAATACTTTCTTTGATGATTGTCTTACCTCTCTAAATAATAGATTTTTAAAACTTGTGTCTATTTTTGCCTATTGTTCACTGCTATATATCCAGCAGCTAAATCACTATCTATCACATATTACATGCTCAGTAAGTTTGCCAAATAAATGAAAAAAATGATTTTATTGCTTTGAAAATTCTGTCATTATCTAAGCATAAAAATCCTAAAACAACATTAATGTTTAAACAATATGCAATCATGTACACTAGAGGGTATTGTAGTTTTCAATGAGATTTCTCATATGACAAGACTAGAAGGCAAAAATAAATATTGGTAACTAGAGCACTGGTGAAACTTTACCAAAAAAATACATTTCCTACTTTGTAATTGGAAGAAACCAGGTCCTCTCGGAAATGTTTTTGATGTGACACCAAGTACAGTTAAATGCTACAGGATAAGAAGAATATAAAAAAGAGATTCTTTTTCTACTTAATTGTCTGGAGCCTGATGTATTTATGGATCTTCAGGTGAACAATCTTTTTTTTTTTACACAATTCCAAGGCTCTGGTATACTCTATTGCAAAGAAAAGCAGTGAATCGCAGGAATTCTGTAATTATTGGACTAAATTCGCTTGCCAATTTCTACCATGTTTTCCAAACATTTGTTCAAAAAGATTCCTCTTACTCCCTGTTACTAGTATACACAATATCTATTATTTGTTGATGATTATTATGCAGATACTGTCCTCCTCTGATCTTGATATACAATAATTAATCACACAACAGATGTGAGCTGTGTTGTATTCTTTTTAGCCCCGTTTTTAATAGAAGGGAACTGGGGCTTAGAGAAATCAGACAACTTGCCTGTGATCCCATTTCTGATTTGCGTCGAATCTGGGATTCAAACCAGAAAAGCCGACTCCAGAATTCAGGGCCTGAACCTCTTTGCTCAGCTGTTGCCTTGGGCTTCCTAGGTCAGCCTGATACAGCCTCAGAACTCCACAGTCACTGAGCTGAGACTCGCATTTGTCCATGGAAAGTGTCTTTGTTTCAAAAGAGCTAATACAGAATTCACATTAAAGCAAAAAGGCAATTGAAAAGAAATTGCTGCCTTCAAACATGCAGCCAAGAAGATAACAGCTGGATTCCAAAGATTCTGATGCAATCTAAGCTAACTTGATTATGTCTATCAGTTTAATTATCTTTTAATATTTATATAAAATATTATTTCTTAAATTCTTAAAACTTAATAAACATGAAATTTTAAAGAGAACAGGAAAGAACTTATTATAAAGTACCACTAAGATAAATGTCTGAAAACCTAATTTCTAATTTCATTTCTTTGTCAGTCTAACTGATTGCGTTCCGTAACATAGGTGAGCCTGTTTTTTCGCATATAAAATTGGCAGACTACCTCATATTTCTCTATTCCTTTCTTCTCTGTGGATTCTAATATCCTTAAAAAAAAGTTTTCTCTTAAATTTATTCTTGCTAATTTGAAAAATGTTCAATAAACATCTCAGTTTTTGCAAAGCCTTATTAGTCTTATGTCTATTGTATTATTCTTAAGAAAATGGTTCATCATAAAAAATATTTGGTTTTGTAATTTAATATTTGTACAACTAAAGAAGTTAACTTATGTACAATATTAATTAGCAAATAATTAAATACTTTTGAGTATTCATTTGCATTATCCTTTCTAAGTTGTAAATTGGTGCAAGACGACAGATGTGATAAAGAGACTGGATGCCGACTAATCATTCTGATGCAAGCTTACAAAGAATAATTTCAACGCTCTCCAAAATGGAGTGATTTATTAGCATGTCATGCTATTTATTGTGTGATATGATAAATATAATATGATTCATCATGACATTCTATAAATATTGCAAAGGATTATTAAAGCGATAAAATCCATTGGCAGAAATATAATGAGATCATGTCACATTTGTATAAAAGCTGCATGATAAATCGTGCTCTCTACAGAGGCTCTTGTAACCTTAGATGGATTTAAAGTGAGAATTCTTGGAACACAAAGCAAAAGCAAACAATCCTAAGTCGTATTTAGGGTTCAATTAAGAACACCGACTAAAAGCAGTTGTTGAGAGCAGGGAATAATACAGGAGTAGAGAAAGATTATTGTCTGCACTGCCATGGGATGGACAATTTTTCAATATAGGGACTATTCTTTAAATAGTCTAAAATATTTCAGACAAAAATTGGAATAACCACTTCACCGAATCAACATGTCTAAGTAAAACTTGAAATGGCAGCATATATGTATGTATATATACAAGCATATATTTAGTTTAAAAATTGGTATGAATAGGAAAACTCATGTCAGGCTGTATTTTTTTGCTTTGTCAAATAATTTTTATTTCTTCCCTAATATTATAAAAATATACCCCTTTGGAGGAAACGGTATTATAAGGGAAATTTTATTTTCTAAATAGATGCTTTTTAGGTTTCTGATGCTTTTACAGACAGAATTTGCCAAAGATTTTGTTTCTTATACTGCAAAATATGGTTAATTGGTGGCCAACAATCTTTGGTATCGATTTGGTAGTAATTAGTCAACACAACACGACTGTTGTGTCTTTACGAATGATTTTTGAATCATATACACAGTTTTTTAAAAGTCACTTTGTAGTCATCTTCCTTGAGATTGTAAATTGGTCTCACACATTATTTAAAATATCCTGGGAATAGTACTAATTACTACTTTACAACTAAGCAAAGATAAACATATTCTATAATTCTAGGACGAGCAACCACAATGATTTGTTTAAAGCACTTTTTTGGGAGGAAATCTAGTTAATTTTGACAATGGAGAGATACGGAGCCTGTGTCTATCACTACATTAATGAAATCTTTATGGGCTACAAATTTTTCAGTTTCTTACAATAATTTTTATGCTATTATATTTATTAACCACTTTTGCTTCATTTCTTTCTTAAAGTTGTTTCAACTTATCTATTTCTTTATATATGGACTCAATATAATAACAATCTGGAATGCATATTGATTAATGACTATACATATAATATTTGTTACACTCCTATGATAAAGATATAGAAGTCAAGCAGAAAGAAAGAAAGAAAGAAAGAGAAAGAAAGAAAGAAGGAAGGAAG
Organism: Theropithecus gelada; assembly: GCF_003255815.1. Classification (NCBI taxonomy): domain Eukaryota; kingdom Metazoa; phylum Chordata; class Mammalia; order Primates; family Cercopithecidae; genus Theropithecus; species Theropithecus gelada. The sequence goes on along the minus strand of NC_037669.1, from coordinate 387,487 downwards.
GAAGGAAGGAAGGAAGGAAGGAAGGAAGGAAGGAA
>NC_037669.1:344506-387442 GCF_003255815.1 Theropithecus gelada | reverse complement strand
GAAGGAAGGAAGGAAGGAAGGAAGGAAGGAAGGAAGGAAGGAAGGAAAGAAAGAAAGAAAGGAAGGAAGGAAGGAAGGAAGGAAGGAAGGAAGGAAGGAAGGAAGGAAGGAAGGGAAAGAAAGAGAGAGAGAGAGAGAGAAAGAAAGAAAGAAAGAAAGAAAGAAAGAAAGAAAGAAAGAAAGAAAGAAAGAAAGAAAGAAAGAAAGAAAGAAAGAAAGGAAGGAAGGAAGGAAGGAAGGAAGAAAGAGAAAGAAAGAGAGAGAGAGAGAAAGAAAGAAAGAAAGAAAGAAAGAAAGAAAGAAAGAAAGAAAGATCATATCTTTATTTTGTGGCGGCATGGCACATTTGAAATAAAATTGGAAAAGATATGTACTAATAGGTATATACACCCTTTAAAATATTTAGATATTTCTCTTTTTTATTTTTAAATGTTATTTCCAGGAGCACAGATTCAAGTTGCCCTGAATAGATACTTCCTAAAATACCTTAGCTCTATTGTGATTTTACATTGTATGTATTCTTTCATGCATATTTTATTTTGCATTAAAAGAAAATCAGTTTACAATTAAAAGACCTGATTTGGATGTACCCATATTTGCTAAAGGAATAGAAGTAATTATTAGAAAATCTTTCTTTCTTTTTAAGGATTGTTAGATAACTAGTAATACCTTAGTATTCAGATAAATTTCAAATCACCAATAATTTTCCTTTAAATTTGGTCATCAGAGGACCAAACCATAATTCTCTAATGAGAGTTGAACTACCTGGTAGCTTGGTCCAGAGTATGAGGGCTATGCTAGTTCCCTGGACTGGTTCACTGCTGATTCCTCGAATTTGAAGGCAACAATCTATAATGGGAGAGGCCAGAGGATTTGCAGCCAAGCTTTCTCAGAAAAATACTTAGCCCCTCATCAGTCGTGTAACCTGCACAATACGTGTCAGTTTCCTCTTGCTGCATAACAGAGTACAATAAAATTAGAAATGTAACACAACACACGTGCATTACTTCACATTTTCCATGGGCCAGGAATCTGAGTGTGGCTCAACCTGACCCTCTGCTCTGGGTCTCCCAAGGCTAAAATCAAGGTGTCATCCAGTCTGCAATTCCCACATGAAACTTGGAGGTCTTTTCCAGTCTCATTCAGATTGATGGCAGAGTTCAGCTTCTTGCAGTTAGAGGACTGAAGTCCCTGTTTCTCTGCTGGTTGTCAACGGGAGTTGCTTTCAACTCTTAGAGGCCAGCTTCAGATCCTGGCCACATGGCCCTCTCAAAACACAGCAGCTTACTTCTCCAAAGCCAGAGGAAACTCTCTAGTCTGCTATAGAGAAAGCTTATGTGACAAGAATAATCACAAGAGGACTGTGCCATCACTCTTGTGGTATAATTTGCTTAGTTATATTCACACACACCAATTCCACTTAAAGGCAGGGTATTAAGCAAAGCACATGCACACAGGAGACAAAACAGATGTACAGAGATTTTACTCTGCCAAAAGTCTGCGGAGTGACCTTTGTCAAGTATATCTCAGTGTATGAATAAGCTTAGCACATATCTCAAAAGTCTGGTAGAAAGAAAAGTTAACATAGGCTGGGCACAGTGGCTCATGCCTGTAATCCCAGCACTTTGGGAGGTCGAAATGGGAAGATGGCTTGAAACCAGGAATTCAAGACAAGCCTGGATCACAGAGTGAGGTCTCATCTCTACAAAAAATAAAATAAAATGGGTCAGGTGTGGTGGCAACACATGTAGTCTCAGCTACCCAGGTGTCTGAGGTGGGAGGATTGCTGGAGCCCAGAGGGAATCAAGGCTGCAGTGAGCCATCGCTGAACCACCGCACACCAGCCTGGGCAGCACAGTGAGACTCTGCCTCAAAAAACACGGGGAGGGTAGCACACATACACACACACAAAAATTACTGGAGCAATGCCTATGCTATGGACTCAGTGAATGGCAGCTATTTTTAGACTTTGCCCATTAACTCAAAAGGCCCATGCCTTCTGCCACCTTACACTGTACTCAGGATTAACAATGCAAAACTTTTTCACAGCTGCCAAATATGGTGAACCATTTCCCTTTAAAGACTATAGTTAGCGTTACCTTGCGTAAACATAGGTTCAGTATTTGAGTATCTGTTGTTTAAATGAGCTGATAAGTGACAAAATGTAACCAGGCTTTTAGAATGAATGAATCTAATAAGCTTAATCAAAACCTTACAGTAATTGCTTTCTAATTTATGAATAGAAAATCACTTAAATGAACTCTGATTGTTAAAAAAGATATAGACAAATATCAGTATCAGTAGGCATAATTTTCTCCTATATTAACTCCAACATACATGATTTTAACAATTTTGAAATCTCCCCAAACGTTTTCTCCGCCTTCTCACCATGCAGTCATGTGAATTGGTGGCCTAGAAGGCATTATCTGGGGAAAAACAAACAAAGCTATGATTTGCTAGGGCCAAGCAATGATTATGCTCTCACAGCCCTACAGCTAACCTTGTTCTGCTTTTTGATCTGTACTTCTTTGAACACTGTGCCTGTGTCTGGGAAAATTTCACCCTATGAATTCTTCTCTAAGATGAAAGCAAAAACCCGATTTCCCTTAAATCTAGAACACAGGCCTACAAATCTTCCTGAGATTTTGATTTAAAAGAGACATTATTGAAGAAGGTGATATCCAGGCACCCTTTTGATGAGGGTGCCAGTGCCTAGCAGAGACTGCCAGCGTTGAGAAGCTGTGGTGGCAGAGGCTCTGGCAGGAGGGGCTTTTGCCCTGGGTCAAGCAGTACAATCGTAGCTTCATGACAGCCGTCAAGGGGTGAGGCCTGACATTGCTTCTGGAAGCACAACCTCCAAGCCTGCTTCTTTTTCCCTGCTCAAGTTTGCGGGAACTCCTAGTATTCTTTGATACCTCTTGATCTTGGAACCAGCTAGAGTTAACCTAAATGAAGTTAACTAGAATAATGGGGGACTCCTAATGATATAAGCTCCCAATGAGCAAATAAAAATAATCTAGGCAAAGGAGATGCTCAACAAGGTCACACCAAGGAATATGTTGTTTGTTGCCAGGCATGTGTTTGAGCTGATAGCTGGGAGGTGTTTAAAAGATTCAAGGATGAACCACAGTCCCAGTCCTACCTAGAAATACCAATGTGACCCATAGCTGTAGCCTCTTCACCTTTGTCTGTCTCAGTCTCCTCATATCTAGAATAAAATGTTTAGCCTAAAAATTCTCTGAGGTTTATTCCAGATTTATGTATCTATGGATTTAACTTTAAGCCCAAAGCTCTCACAGAAGCATATGCCGCTAATCCCAAGTAGGAAGAAGAATGCCAGGTCAGATTGCATATCGACTTCACTTCATAGCAATGAAGGAGGGAGAAACTTGGATCTGAAATTCCTCATTTTATGACTGACAAAACCTGGTACAATGTTTTGCTAATGCTGTAAAACTATAGTGACTCTTACACCTGTAATTGTTTGGGGATAACACTAGTGAAGTCATCAGCACAGAACTCTGCTGGAATTTCTGATAAAAAATTATGTTTCAATTGAAATTTTTAAGTTAACTTTTTAAACAAATTACTTTAGATGCACTGTTTTGATTACCTTATCAATATTTAAATTTTACTATTGCACCCAAAAATCAGTTATGCGTTTCAAAGATTGTTTTAAAAGTTGGCTCCATTTGTGTGGTAGGCAGAATTAGGCCATATCCCCCAGGAATGTCCACGTTCTAATCTCTGTAAACCTGCGAATACGTGAGGTTACATGGCGCAGGGAAAGTTATGGCTGCTAGCCGGCTAGCCTCAAAATAGCTAGATTATCTGGAGTCATCCTAGCAAGCCCAGTGACATCAGAATCCTCCTTTAAAACGGGAAAGCTGAAGAGCTAGAGTCAGAGGGAGATGTGACTACGGAAGAAAGAAATGGAGCGAAACAACGTTGCTGGCTTTGAAGATGCTGCGGGACCACAGGCCAAAGAATGCGGGTGGCCCCTGTTGGCGAAAGAAAGAAAGAAATGGACCCTCTAGAGTCTCCAGACAGGATTTCAGTCCTGCTGATACCTTGATTTGAGCCCACTGAGACCCTTATTGCATTTCTAAGCTACATAATTATAAGATGATGGATTTGTGGGGGTTTAGCCATTAGAGGTAATTTGTTACAGCAGCTGCATTGAACTAATACAATTAATAAGTGTGACTTTACTTTCTCCAGGAGGGAAATTTCTGGTGCTTCCAGCTGTATATCAAAACGTATTTGGTAAACAAGTTCATCTAAATAAAATATGTTTTTTTCCTCCAAATTTCAACAGAACACACCTCTACTATCAAACAACTCTTTAATAACTCCCAGTCAAATACAGAAAATAGAGACAAGCAATGTTTTATATCTGTGTCCACCCTTAGTTACAGAGTAAACAATGACTACAGGTTCCTTTAAAAGCCAAAAATACATCTTACCAAAAAAAGAAAATCCCAGTCTGAATAATGAGACTATACTTAAACACAGAGAGCTCCAACAACTCAGCTGAAACGCGATGCATTTCCTAACTATTAACTTGGTTGCTGACCGTGAGATGCAGGAGGCAGGTGTTCAAAGCAAGCATGCACTTTACCTGAATTTATTCAGTAAAAAAATTTCAGCTTCTAAAAATTGGTTTTAGGAATGATAACGACAATATTTTTTAAAGTTTGACACGGAATTATCTTGTTGCTGAGAATTTGCACATGTGAATTTACCTTGACATTGATTTTTCACAATCTTTATAAAGAAGAAGAACATAAATAAACATGGCACTTTCCAGGTGACTGAAAATTGTACCAGGGAAAATAAAATCCTCAAATCAAGTAGAGTTTTGCAATAATCTTGTCCTTGGGGTGAAACTGTAGCAAGAACACGCTTCTAGAATTTCTAATATTGAAACACTGACTGCTGTCCGAGGGAGAAGAACATTAAATCAAATTCCACAGTGGGAACAGGGGTGATCATGAGATTTCTTATTCTCCTGTATTTCTCTGCCCATAATAAATCAGTTTTCCAAGTTGAGAGTCACAGACAAGATCTGTTAATGATCTTTCACACAACAGTAAGAAGGAGATGCCTATTCCTGACTTGAAACAATTTGAGGTTTGTAACATTGGTGTGATACCTTATGCAAAAACCCTGGACTTGGTACTAACAGCTGTCAAGGGACCCACATTAGCCACAGCGGTCAGAGGATATTTATACTTCCCATCGTTAGGGATGAAAATCCTTGGTGACCATCACCAACCAGAAATCGCTGCCAGCCTTCAAAATGACCACCTTCTATGGAAGCCAGTGTTTCCCGGAAGACAACAGATCTGCAGCCAAAATATCCTATGCGGATTCAAATAATTCACCCTGGTATGATTTTATAAACCTTAGAGAGCTGCAACAGCAGATGAATTGTATTGTTTACAAAAAGTTAAGCCACTTCTTAAGATTATGGTTACAGATATACTTATTCATTCCTTCACCACATGTGATTATTAATACAATATCCATATTAGGATTTTTTTCTATTTCTGATGTACACAAAAATCGGGTCTCTGTGTGAAAATGCTTTTTAATTCATATATGAATGAACAGTCAGCATAGATGTGATTGCTAATAATTTTCCCACAGGTAGTTTTTGGATTATAAGAGCATAGAAATGATCTATAGTTATGGTCAGTGATGATAGTCAAATACTCAAATCACATTGTCTTTAAAAAAAAAAATTTTCTACCTTTTCTGTTGGAAATCACACCAAAGTACCTTGATACAATAATGTCTTAAAAATATATAAAAGAGTTTCTGTTGTTTTGATGTGTGATAGTTCATATGTGATGTTCATCAACAAGTAGAGATTGTCCCTCTACCTATTTCATCAATTAGGTTGCAATGAGTTTGATAATTACACACTAGGTGTTTCATGCAAAAGGCAGTATTACATTTATAACATGAACTTATGAGAACTGTTAAATACATTCAGTAGCAATAACTATAGTATCTGTTTTCCTTTTAAAAATGTTCTTTACAGAAAACCAAACACCACATGTTCTCACTCATAAGTGGGAGGTGAACAATGAGAACACATGGACACAGGGAGGGGAACATCACACACCGGGGCCTGTCAGGGGGTGGGGGGCTAGGGGAGGGAGAGCATTAGGAGAAATACCTCATGTAGGTGATGGGTTAATGGATGCAGCAAACCACCATGGCACGTGTATACCTATGTAACAAACCTGCACATTCTGCACATATATCCCAGAACTTAAAGTATAATTTTAAAAAAGGGAAAAAAAAAGCTCTTTATAATGATTACAATTCTGAACCTTATAACACTATCCTCCTAAAATAACATTATTGGATCTCTTTTTCTACCTCACTCATGTTCCATTTTTAATCATAACCCTTCACAAACACATGGTAAATGCAGTGATTTATTGTACTGGATTTTTAACGACCTATCCACATTTATGCTTTGCTGTTAAAGCTGTCATTCCTGACAAACACATCTAAACAAAAACATTTGTTTATGGTATGAGATTAGGAACAAAAATCAAGAAAAATGATTTAGAACAGGGAATGATCTGATTTTTCAGACAAAAAGAACTAATTGAATCGTTACTTCAACAAGGAAAGACAAGAAGGACATTTGGTGAATATTTGCAAAAAGGAAAAAAAAAAAAAGCTGGTCTCATTGGTCGGCAGCAATGATCTACAGCTCTGTATAATGCGGTTCCAGCTCTATAAATCTGTTCTACTCCACAATACTTTCCCGAGAAAGTGATATATTTCTAAAAAAGTTCCATCTAAATGTCACCCTGAAAGCTTACTACGCTGAGGATAATTCCAATGCAGAATTGTGCAGCACGACCCCTTTCGTGACCCGAAACTGACTTATTTGTCAACCACGAACATGTTTATAAAGTAAATACAGAAATATTCTAACATTTTAAGGAGAATGCTTGTCTCCTTTAAAGTACGTCTAACCTTCCAAAGCTTCTAAATGCTAACATCTCTAAGCATACAAAGCTTTGTTCCTCCTGAGGTACTGAAGATCATGCTCGTTGGATTAGTGAAGTAACAAACGTGTAGTATAAACCCAAGGGTGGAGAGTCTGAATGGCTCTAAGGAACTCTGCAATGTCATAGGCACTGCATGCTGTGAGTGGCGCACGTCTGAATAAGCCCACGCACGCCTAGTATCAGGTTGAAGCACGTATAAATAAAAGGCCCTAGAAGGTGAGAGATGATGGTAACTTAAAACACTACATACAAAGGAAGGGAATCCAGATTCTCATGATAAAATATTTTAAGATCTCCTTTTGTTTCTAACTGGGCTTTAGAAAATTTGGGGAAATCCAAAGTTAAGTAGACAGAATATTCAGGTAAATAACAGTTTAAATACATACACATGCATACACAACATAATTATTTTTTAAAAAAACACCATAATTTTTAGCTGTTTTGTTTTGTTTTAATGAGGGATTGAAACTGTGTACTATTAACATATGTCCAAGAATTGCAATTTACTACATCTGACATTATGCTTTCCTATATTATAGGGTAGACTTTAGCAAATCAACTTGCAGATTATAAAGTGCTACCAATCACCACTTCTGAATTCATAATCTACTGATGCATGTTTAAGATTTCTACCTCCTTAAATTACCATAAACATCCACAACCCTCCCTTCATAAATGTTCCTCAGAATGTTATAAGACTCAAATGTAAGTGGATGCTAAGTATTCTGAAGGCAATTGCTTCAGTGTAATGCTACATGTAAGAACCTTTTTCTTTCTTTCTTTCTTTTCTGTTTTTGTAACCTCCTCTATAAACAGGCTACACAACTTCAGTGTTTTAAAAGTGAATGGGTTTTTTTTTTTTTTCAGTTTTATTGTGGTGACCCTTTTAGAACATGTAGTTAAGATTAAATACAACCAACATGATCATGCGTTTTAAAAAATCACCATTTTTTAAAGAAAATATCATGCAATTTAAAGGTTTTATAAGCAGGGTTAGTATTAGAACTATATTATATGGGCTAATGATTTTTGTTTAAGAATGTTTTGCTTCAGACTGTCTGAATACAGTCATCCCCTGATACCTGTGGGACACTGGTTCCAGGACCATCCTCAGAATCTGCACATACTCAAGTCCTTTACATAAAACGGTGTAATATGTGTATATAATCTATGCACATTCTCCTGTATACTTTAAACTATCTGCAGTTTTATGATACTTAACACAATGTGAATGCTATGTAATTGTTATACTGTATTGTTTTTCATTTGTATTATTTTTATCTTTTTTTGTTTTTCATTTTTTCAAATATTTTCAATCAGCACTTGGTTGAATCCATGGATGCAAAGCCAGAGGACGTGTTTTTAATCCCAAAAGTGTTGAACAAGTCACCGCAACCAGTACAATTAGTCAATCAAGTTTGTTTTAAAAAGCTGGTGGTCAACAGTTGATTGGATAAAAATATGTGGTATCCATACACCATGGAATACCACACAGCCATAAAAATCATAAAATCATGCCCTTTGCAGCAACGTGGATGGAGCTGGGGGCTACTATGCTAAGCGGACAAACCCAGAAGCAGGAAATCAAACATTTCACATTCTCACGAGTGGGACTAAATAATGGGAGAACGTGGACATAAAGATGGAGATACCAGACACTGAAGACTCCAAAAGTGGGGAGGGCTACAGGGGAATAAGGGTTAGTAAACTGCCTATGGAGTATAATGTTCGGTATTTGGGGGACAGGTGCACTAGACGCCCGTTCCCCACCATCACCCATGTAACAGCCATGAAACAAGTAACCTCTGAATCTGCAATTAGAAAAGAAGATCAATAAAGTAAAAAGATGATGGTGGCAATGAATACGGTCTGCCTGATAAGCTTGGCTTTGTGTCCCCACCCAAATGTCACCTGGAACTGTAGCTCCCATGACTCTCACAGGCTGTGGGGGGAGCCCGTGGGAGATAATTGAATCATGGAGGCAGTGACTCTCCACGCCGTTCTCCTGAGAGTGAGTAAGTCTCGTGATATCCGATGGTTTTACAAAGGGGAGTCCCCTGCACACGCCCTCTTCCCTGCCGCCATGGAAGACGTGACTTTGCCCCTCATTTGCCTTCAGCCATGATGGTGAGGCCTCCCCAGCCCTGTGGAACTGGGAGTCAATGAAACCTCTTTCCTTTAGAAATTCCCCAGTCTCGGGATGTCTTTCTTAGCAGCATGAGAACAGACTAATATGCTCCCCTTTTAAATCGATAATCAATCAACTTAAGGATGTGTCCAGATATTCCTCCCCTCCCCAAACTTCAGCTTAAGGGTTTAAGGGCTGACACAGGATGTGTCAACTTGTGCAAGCTAATCCGCAAACAAACATACCAAGAGGACAGCTAGAAAATCTCCGCTCTTCTCTCCAACTTTTCCTGATAAAATATGCCAAAAATGCATTTCAAACTTCCAGGTTTCAAATTATTTTGGAAATAATTATTATGGATCTCCACTGATAGGCACATAGGACTTAACTTGAAATCCTGTGCACATAATATAACACATAATCCAAATCCTGTTGAATTTCCCAGTGTCTATTATCTCTATGTTTATGTCCACGTGTCCCCACTGTTTAGCTCCTACTTATAAGTGACAACATGCAATACGCATGTAAGAAAGAAGGCATTAAACTTGGAGGGACTAAAACTAGAAGTAGTTTTGGCTGGACAGAAAAACGAAAGCCATGATAGCAATGAACAACAGAGGTCTAGTTAACTTTCGCTGACCGTTTCTGAATTTCTGTCTAAACTCACTCTATGACTACTATTTTTAGAAGTTTATTCCTCAAGAAAAGTGACTTGACATGTCAGTAAGTAGATTTTCCAATTATTGGAGGTAGGGCTGGGCAGGAGAGGTTTTTCCATCTGACCTAAAGAACTAAATTCAGATAAAATATTTTATACAATATTGTATACAATTTATACAAACATAAACTAAGACATTTCACCTCACCGAATCCGGACTCATTCATGATGGAGGTTGCCTTATTATGATAATTACATATAACATTTAAATATTCAAGTAAAAATGTAACTCTCAGTTACTAAAACACAGGACTGAAAACATATTTCCATGAAGACATAAAACTAAAATTTCCATATCATACATGTTTGTTAATATCGTTGGTTAATTTAGTTTCAAATAGATAAATTACATTGTTAGACAATTATAATAGGTATATAAAATACAGATTATTGACTTTATATTTAGTATGCTTGCACTATATATTTGGGAAATAGGCAAATGTTCGTTAAACTATAAAAAGTTCTGAAAAGCGATTTTATGAGTAATACTGTATCTGCTAGACTACTTAATCTACATTAGCAAGAGTTCATACAAGAAGATATATCATCAGGAAGGCAAGATTGCAATCTGCCCCTTATCACAGTAATATGAAGTTAATCTCCAGAATAAAAAAGATGGGTGGAAGAAGTTAATGAACCCATTTATCTTAATGTGTGGTAAATCTAATGCCAAAAGCAGCACATGATATTTTATTCACTATTTTCCTAGTGCATCCTACATTACAGAAGACAGTTATTTTATAGCATATGATAACATCTCTTTTGACTTCTATTTATATGAAATAATAGTTTAAATATAAAGAAATGTCATGGAGAATGTATCCAAATGCTAAAATATACATACATGTTATTCTCACCACAGTGGTAGCAAATCTTTGCTTATTAATGAAGACTTACTTTTAAAGAATAGAACATTTTTAGGTTTTAAAATGAAAGAAAAAACATCTACAATGCAGTTTTAACCCTTTTTACAACTAGAAAATAGTCTCAGACTTTAAGTGTTTTATTTTAATTTAACTCTAGAAATAACATTGCACTTCTCAAAGCTCTCTAAGTCTTAGTAACTTTGCATTAGATGTAAAACTTAACTAAGTCAACAGACTTGGCCCTCAGATATTTTATTTTAAAAACAAAAACTAAATGAATCGTGTACTTTCATGTAAAAAGTAAAACTGATCCTGAATAAGTTCAATGGATTATATCAATGTCAATATTTTTGTTATGATATTGTCCTGTAGTTTGGCCAACATTACCACTGGGGGAAGCTAGGCAAGTGACAATACAATATTTCTGTATTATTTCTTACCACTGCCTAGGAATATATAATTATCTCAAAATTAAAGTGCAATTCATAAAACTAGTTTCTTTCAAATATAAATAACCAAAGTTCATAGTTCTTGAGGAAAAATCCAGACTTAAATACTTTCAAACATTTAGAATTTCCCTAGTCAATTTAACATGTGATATGACTACTTTGCTATTTTGAAGGTGATGACTTTGTGTTCACTTGTCCTAAATACAGAAAGAGCTTTACAAAATATCACTTACAAAGAGATTGTTCAGTTTATCACATCAGATTTGAAGATATGAATGTCAGATTATGCAGGGAAAATTTCAATTTGGAACAACAAACAGTAATTCCTGAGAAATCTGCTATAAAAAGACATCAACATAGTGAAAGATTACAAAGATTTCTGGTTCTTACATTTTGTTTTATAAAGCAGCAAGAATATTTGCCAAAGTCCTTACAGAAGCACTGGGAAATTTTACTTTAATCAGAAAATAAGGAGATACCCTATGTTTTAATAATATTGCATGCAAAATGTGTATCATGCAGACAGTTTAACAAAAAAAAAATCTCAAGGACAGCATCATGAAATAATTGGGGTATGAAATTCCATAAGCAAACATTACTAATTTAGACTAACCAAGCATTTCTTGGCTAGAAATTAAACCCATTGTTTTATTTCACCAATTAACGTTATTATGGAACAGAAATCATCTGTGTGGACATGAGTCAGTCCTAGCATACACATTTGATGCTAGATGATAAATGGTGCAATTTCCAGGGTAAAGTTGGGGCTTACATTACTCCATTGTCTCTTAAACAGAATTAGCATCTCTTCCTGGAAGACGTCCTGCCCCTTCCTACACCATGTCAAGGTTGTGACTTTTTCTTACCGCTGTAGCTCTTAACAGATCCTGTGACGTAGTTGCTTACATATAGTGTATAAAATAGATTGAGAACTTTTAAATGTATAAAGTGTGTGTAAAAGTGTGTATGATTATTTATATTCCCATTTCGTGAAAAAGTAAATCATATTTCGGACCTAAAAATCGTTAAAGGAAAGATTTTCTATAAATATTTTAACAGTTCTTTTGTCATTGAAATTTAGATCATTCAGTTATGGAGATTTCTTCATTGAAGAGAAAATATCTCTTCAAAACTCTAAATAAGCTGAGATTTATCAACTAAATTTATAGGAATACAGTCTTTAGAAGTATATAATTTATCTTACAGTATTTTCCCTTCTAAAATTTGTCGTGTTTTGTCACAGGTTTAAAGTGCAAGGCAACTAATGACATGAAAGGATAACGTTGCCTGTATAGTATAAGCGTACCTGATCTTTTCTCAGATATTTATTATTTTTTCTTTTCTTTGCTGTCAAGTAGAGTGGTGACAAATATGTATTATTGGTAAAGACCCACAAAATTTGCATGAAAATAATAGTTGCATGAACTAGACATGCTTTCTGTGATACTAATCTGCAAGATTCTGCAGATTACACCCATTACAAGAAGCTTATTTCAGCATTTTACTCGTAAGAAACAGTGATTAATACACTTAAAAGTAATATTTGCAAACATTGTTATAATATAGTCCATGTGTAATACATATGTGAAAACAAAGTCTACAAAAAGTAGGATTTTATTCCTTCCTTGATCAGTTCAAATTATTTCATCAGCTAAATTCCTTTGAGATGTGTAAGACAAGGTGCTTCTTTGGAGGAGCTTTGGACTAGAACTTATAACTGTCGTGACATGAACACAGTTACATACCAAGGTACTTCATTTTTAAAATAAAACAGACATGAAGAAAATGTATTTTAGACTTTTCAATAACTGAAACTGTTATTTTTTTCAAATGAGGCACTAAATAAGTGCATAAGTAAATTTTTTTCAGCCTAGGCAATATGGCACTATATATAAGAACAAGTAAATATAACAAACAGTACAAGATTCATCTAGGGAAAAACAGTCCTACACATGATAAAATATGAAAGAGCAGAAGAAAACTCATCCGATGATGCGGGATAAGCTCAGCACAGGATATCAATGTATCGCCAAAGTTTGCAGATTTAAAATATGGGCAGGCAGTAAGGAAGAGTTCTTCTGCAGGAAGAGTTGCCTCTAATCTTCTACCCTCACTGTTTAATGAAAATGATAGGAATGTCAGTAATCTCAAAAAGCATCACAGCAATATTCATTAGAGAAGACTTTTGTGGATTCCCTTTCACCTGCTGAGTCCTGTTGGAAGGAATCAGGTGTAGGAGGGAAGGAAGCCATTTATAAAGGAAAAGAAGGTCTAGAACCACTCTGGCCATCAGGTATTGAGAGAGAAGACGGAGAGCACAGCAAGGACACAGGCTTTGCAGAACCTGATGGAGAAATAAACACTGTAAGAGACGCGGTGGCCACAAGACCCAGCCGGCGGGTGGTATTTATAACCTTAACTGCACCTCCCACCTGGGTGTACTAGTCCCGGTTCTCCAGAGGGACAGGACTAATAGGATAGATGTATACATGAAAGGGAGTTCTTCAGGAGAACTGACTCACATGATCGCAAGGTGAAGTCCCACAACAGGCCGTCTGCAAACTGAGGAGCCAGGAAGCCAGTTCGAGTCCCCAAACCTCACAAGTGCAGCGCAGCCTTCAGTCTGTGGCTGAAGACCCGAGAGCTCCTGGCAAATCACGGGTGTAAGCCCAAGAGTTCAGAAGCTGGAGAACTTGGAGTCTGACGTTTGAGGACAGAAAGCATCCCGCATGGGAGAAAGATGGAGACGTGAAGACTCAGCCAGTCTAGTCCTTCCACGTTCTTCTGCCTGCTTCTATCTTAGCCACAGTGGCAGCTGATGAGACAGTGGCCACCCGGATTGAGGGTGGGTCTGTGTCTCCTCGTCCACTAACTCCAATGTTGATGTCCTTTGGCAATACCCTCAAAGACACACCCAGGAACAGTTATTTGCATCTTTCAGTCCAGTCAAGTTGACACTCATCATTAAGCATCACACTGGGGAAGAGCAAGCATCAGCCACCAACGACGGTCAGAAAACCATCTGTGCTCATTTCGCCAGAGCTCTGCTATGCTCGGGTTGTACTGCAGCACTGTATTAATACGCTGGGGAGGAGGCGAAAATACAGAAGACTACTAATTGACCTGATTTCCAGAGAGGGACTGTGCACTATCAGGAGTGAAAAATTTGCAGCATGCCACCCAGGGTGCAGGGACACACACATATGTTCCTTGTTTGATGAAAAAGTGGTACAAATTAGAGAATGTTGGACAATAACATTTATGAATTAAATTCAGAGAAGAATATGTGGAAAGAATAAATTAAGGAGAGGTGCTTCTCTAAAGAGTGTGATATAAATTACTTAGAAAATATTTAAGGCCTAAATATTTTCTCATTGTTCGTCCTTGTTGGAGTATTTAATACATATACACTAAAGGAACGCTTGTGGCCAGGCTCCATGGCTCTCGCCTGTAATCCCAGCACTTTGGAAGACTGAGGGAGATGGATCACTTGAGCCCAGGAGTTTGACATCAGCCTAGGCAATATGGCAAAACTCTGTCTCTACAAAAAAAAAAAAAAAAAAAAGTAGCCTGGGGTGGTGGCATGTGCCTGTGGTCTCAGCTACTCCAGAGGCTGAGGTGAGAGGATTGCTTGAGTCCAAGAGGTCGTGGCTGCAGCAGTAAGCTCTAGTCACACCACTGCACCCCAGCCTGGGCAGCACAGTAAAACCCTGTCTCAAAAAAAAAAAAAGCAAAACCAAAAAATGCTTGTGATAATGTGAGACCCTAAGATTAAACTGAAAAGGAGGCCCCTTACACACACCACCTAGGTCAAAATAAGAAGTTGCCAAAACCCTTAGGGTCCCTGAGGGTCCCTCATCCTGACAACTCTCTCCCCCATACAGATTACCATTATCCTGTATTTTGTGTGGTTTTTAATTCCTCTTTATTTTTATTAATAGTTGTACCATCATATGTGCCTCTAATACGTTGTTTAGTGTTGCATGCTTTGAACTTTATTCAGGTATACTCAAGAAGTATGTATCTTTCTGTGGTGTGCTATTTTCATTCAACATTGGGTTCCTGAGATTAATCTTGCTGACATTCACAGTTCCATTTTCTCATTCACAGTGCTGTGTAGTATTCCCTTTGTAAACATGCTATGATTTGTTAACTTATTCTCCTGTCAATCTTCAGTGCCCTGTCACCGTAGACATAGCTGCCATGGTGCTCTCGTGTGTCCTGACGCACATGTGTCTGAGCTTCCTTGCTTTTTAGGGATCAAATGGGTGGATCACAGGTTGTGAGCATCTTAAAAGGGATTGTATAATTCCATATTGTTTTTTCAACCAGTGTGACACTCGGTAATCTCATCTGCAGTGCATAAGGGCTGCAATATTGCCATGTTCAAATTATCATTCATACGATCAAAGCTATTGACTAATCATTTACTGCTTACGATATTAAGTTAAAATATTTGCAGTTTATGTACGAACTCATTTTCCTGCCTTATCACTATCTGTTTCCTACTCTAAAACATAAACCTGAGTGCCGCTCATGACGTGTGTCTCCCTGTCACTGCATGAAAAATTCACAATTTTCAAGTTGCACAAATACAAGTTTAATTTTAATTTTATCTAAAATTGTATGATTTCAATCAGAGTTGCTCTATCTCTAGCAGAAGACAGAGCTTTACTAAACCCCACTGTGCAAAGGAAGTGTGTGTATAGGTTAAGAGATGTCAATGCAACCATTTTCTTCTTTTTAGCACAGAACACCTGCCCACCTATGGGAATGCAAACAATTTACTCCACGTTTCGTTCACAAAGTGCTGACAATACATTCCATAAAATGTTTTACAAGGACTAAAAGAGATAATATGAAAAGCCTCTAATACGAGGCTCAGTATCAAGCAGACATTCAATAAAGCTATTGTTATTCGGCAGCAACTCACTGATAAATCACCAACTTTGAGGGCTACTCTAATAACAAACAGGTGTAATATATCCATGTTCATTAAAAAATATAATTTCTCCAAAGTTGTAACTTCAGTAGTATTTACTATTGCAGGTAAGATAACCTTACTGATATTTTAAAAGCCCCAGAGTTCTTTATTGCAGTAAAAATGTAGTAATCTGCAGATTAGATTATTAGGTCAGAGACTAACACACTTCTTAGTAGAAATTAACTGGGCTCAAAGAATGTACATACTTTCTGGGCATACGTCATGCAGACAAGCATATTGTCTCTGGTCTCAAGACTGAATTCGAGGCTAGCCTATTGGAACATCTACATCTTATTAAATTATGTTTACACTAAGTTAAAAGCATTTTAATATAATTATCGCTGAGGCTTGTCATCACTCACAAATCCCAGAAGGGCTGTGTAGGATGACAAAGCCGACCACAGATCCAGATCCTAAGCGATAAGCAAGACTCGTTCTCACCTCCACACGGTGTTGTCAGTCCGCACTGAGGGAAATCTCTGTCACTAACGTCTATTAATGTCACACACATGTTGAGTGCAGCTAGGTCTTTTCGAAGAACGAGATGGACAGGGAGAAATGGAGAATGAATATTAGCCTTAATAAATGGATGCAGAGGATCAAATATTTTCCTTAAAAGAATATTTTTGGTTCTTTCCATCTCTTCTCTCCCTATTTAGCTATATTTTTAACGAGAAATATTAACGAATTATTAGTCCACAAGCTCAACCTTTGTGCACTGAGAAATAGGATTAGCATGGCTTATAAAATGTATTTGGGGGGAGGTTTCAGCTCTTGAGGAATTACAGGGTGTATTAATTCTTACTTATTTAGGTTACAGACTGTTCAGCCAGGAATTATGTTCTTATAAGTAAGTACAGCATTGACAGAGAGCCTATGGTTGTTACTTATATATCACTTCTGTTCCAAATGCATTTAAGTTGCTTGCAAATGCATACAATATAGCAATATAAAATATTTAAACTCTTTAGAAAGAACCTTTAGGAAATAAAATAATAGGGAAGCAAGATGGTGTCAGAAATGTGGTCAATGAACAAATGGATACTTGGACGAATCATGCACTGAGTCAGGGTAGAGCACAAACTTGACTTTCTAATTAACATGCAGAAAGGAGAAAATATAACCAGTAACAAGACCATACATAATATATTCTAGTTATTTGCGAGAAATACCAATATGAAACAAGAGAAAATATTTCCTACGGCCCCTCATAAAGAGAATGTTTTATGATGGCTAAAGCATTTCAGTAAGAAGCAATTGTGTTGGGCCCAGTATGATGTGGTCCAGTTAGGATTTTTTTTTTCTTTTTTGGCGGAGTCACCGCCCGCCTTGGCCTCCCAAAGTGCTGGGATTACAGGCGTGAGCCACCACGCCCGGCCAGTTAGGCATTTTTTGATGGTCTCAATCTGGAAATCGATTTTAGATTACATGGCAAAATGGATGGCTTCATTTCCTCCAGACCATCTTCCATAAATATATTTCTCTTACCCATGTGTCTGAGAAGTATCCAGTTGCAGTGAATTTGTGATTATAGCCCCTGACAAGTACCGGGAAAGCTGTAAATCTATATTTTCATTTACAAACAAAGTTTTACACTCCAAAAGTCAACAAAATTGCATGTAGCACAAACATCCTTATATGAAAAGCAGGAACTGGATAAAGATGTGCCTGAACAGACCACTCAATTTCTGACTTAGAAGGTATACAAGCAGTGCTGGCAGTCAAAGTGAAGAGGTCCTCAGAAAACAATTGGGGGACTACTTTAATGAAAAGAGAGGCAGGAGATAAAGTTCAACAGCTGCATTCCATAAAGCATACTGGCAGTAATTCGTCAAAAAAAGAAAAACAAAAAGAAAAAACCTCTCCTAATGAAAAATGGCTCAAGCCTTAGGAAAGAAGAAGGAAGAGAGAGGAAGGGAGAGGAGGAAAGAAATGACGACTAGCTATAGAGTGCTTGGTTTTAACCAACAAAGATTGCGGAAATACTTTCCAAAATAAACCCGTGGCAAAATGTTGAACTCGGAAACAGAAATAGACAATTTGATGCACAAAATAATCAGTTCTAACATAGTCAAAATGTACAAAAGGATACAAAGCATTTGTGGTGTTGACTGAGAAATTAACCATGTACATTTGCTAAAAGTAGAAATCTGGAGACAGAGACTGAAAAATATAATGGTCCCTAGGGCTATTTTGTCATACTTATTTATAAAGTAAATACATAAAATTGAAGTCTTTCTCTGTAACTTGTGTCTCCAAATTTCCCAGAGTCTTTTATTGTTTCAGCTCCAGTCTGGCTTCACTCATTTTTGTTCTCAATCTGCTTGGCTCCTGAGGCCACTGGAGTCTGTGCTCCAGCGCAAGTCCATTCCACAGTGGAATGTGAGAAAGTAGCAAAACACAACAACAACAATAAAAATAAATAAAACTATATTTGAGTCTGAGTGAGAGCAGCTAGAGGTGACTTAGAGTAACTGAAAAAGGTGTACGAGAAGTTTGCTAAAACCATGCCTCGAAGATTGTACAGTATGAACCATGGAATGCGGCACTCGGCCACACGGGGGCACTATGCGGTCAGCTTTCTCAGATGAAACCAAAATGTAAAAGGTGTTTGTAAAAACAAGATTTGATGAAAACAAAATTACATTCTCTCCCAGGTAACACAAAAAATCAAAATTCTGGAACATTTAAAGGCCCTATGTGCGGTTTGTAATAAAATGGAAATAACTATACTCGCTCTCACATCTGTTTCACCTGCAACTTGGCCCCTATCCGTTTTTCAAAGAGCCCAGGAATTTTTCAGCTTCAAGGCCTTTGCACATATTCTATTCTCTCTGCCGAGGACACTCTCTGACCCCCTTTAATCTTTCAGGTCGCAGCTGAAATGCGATTTCCTCAGAGACAGCTGACCTAGACACCTTACCTAACGCAAGTCTCTCTTACACAACATGCAACTGTATGTCAGCCCTCTGTGTATTTCAGCCACGGCACTTATCCCAGAGTATCTTATGGATGCACATTGCACAGTCCTGTGTGAGTTTTGTCTGTTCCCTTCAATATGCTGCAAGCTCCATGAGGCTAAACAACTATCATTTTTGGTCACTGTTTAATCCCCAGAGCCTAGGACAGTGGGGCATAATAGAAACAAAACTATGTGTGAATGAATGAATGAATGAATGAATGAATCCCTATGACTGTGGCTTATTTTTCCCTACAAAGTTTGACTGAGCCCCACACTCTCACAGAAATCTTTACAATAACTAAGTAGTGAATGTCACCATGTGTTTTCTGACCGGTAGACCTGAGAACTTGTCTGGAGGTTGTATGAATTATGGAGAGTTCTGATACACTCTTTATTCAACGTTGCTTCTCTTCTGTTTAAAAACCTGCTCTTGTTTGGAAAGGGTGAAATGGGACAAGCTGAAGAACACGGATGTTTGAGGGAAGAATGCTTCCGTTCACCCACCTCGTGATAACTTGGTTCCAGCTTTGGTCCTTGTTCTCTGATCCCACATCTTCCTTTGCTGCTATTTTCTGTTTCTATCCTTGTTAAAACTTGGTCAACAAATGCAGAAAAGAGGTTACAGAGGAGTTTAATGCTGCCCTTTCTTAGCATGAGAACAACATAATTCTCTTTTGTCTCCCAACTTTACAGGTACTTACTGTGGCTATAAAACGGTCACTTACAAATTAGCACCAACAAAAGGCTATTAAAAGTATTTGTTTATGGGACACTGGTAAAAAGTATTTGTTTGTGGGACAGTGGTAAAAACACCACCACTCAACAGCCTGATGTAACTTTACAAAACAATAGGGAAGGAGATAGAAAAGACAAAATGCATGGGGTGGAGGGAACCACAGCAAGGCAAAGGGATCCAAACACAATCTTCACACAGTTCCAGGTAAGGTGGATTCCAGAAGGCCAGAGGCCATTTGCTCCTTGATACTGACTCCATGCTTAGCATGATACTACAATATGATAGTGGATTAAGTAGATAAGTGCCTCCTGAAGGATTAAACGGAAACTATGGTTGGTCATAAAGAGGTGGCAGTGGTTTTTTGGTTGTTTTGGTTTTGGGTTTTTTTGGGGGGGAGTTGGGGGAAGGGGGTTTGGCCAATGAAGAATTGGTTAGGGTATAAGGTCCGCATTTCCAGCTTCCATCATCAAAGACTGAAAACTCCAAGTGACCTGGAGTGAATGTTAGGTCTTCCCCAGCCATGGTCTTTAGCGAGTAGAGGATCAGACCTCAGCAGGACTCAGGGAAATTCAATAACCTTGTTACTCTTAGGTCAGTAGCTTTGGAGTTGTGCTTTCTCCACTTTTCAACCTATAGTACACTCCGCAAAAAGGCCCAGAACTGGCGAAGGAACAAAGCAGCAAAAAGTGAGGCCCAATAAAACTTTAGGCTCAAGAAGACCCCTTACAAATGAAAAGGGAGAGAATGTTCCAGGAGACAGTAGGTGAGAAGAGGAAATAACTAAAAGCACAGTGGCAAAATTTTCTTACACGTAAGGGATGTCCGTTAATTCATGGCACTGTGATCTGTTAGGACAAATGTAGGATCATCTGTATGCTTTAAATACCTTGTGTGTAAGATTTTAATTATTTATTAGAAGTCAAAGAACCCCGTTTAAGATATTTGGATATTCCCTCCCTTTCCTTTCCAAGATTCAGAAACTATTAAGGGTAAAAATAAGATTGCAACAAATCTAAATTTTATGGAAGTCAAATAAAAAACACTTAACCATATGTAATTGCATGCATAAAATACTGCATTAAAATGCCTCCTAAGTGTCACATAGTCTTTAAACAAATAAACTTTCAATGATAGCACAGCTTTTTGGTTCAGTTTCTATTTTAATCTCTGATATTCGCACATACCTATGCACACCTGGAAACATCTATTACTGTTTCAAAAAGACAATTATTAGCAAAGTTCTTATATACACCTGCATATCATGCATTAAAATCAAGTACTTTATTCATTTCATTTCTTCAAAATTATGTTGATGTACTAATCAGGTATTCCATCCTTTCTACAATACGATCTTCCTAGAATAAGCTACGCAACTTTCTCAAAGATGCAAAATGACCATATTTAAAGTTTGGATGAAATTTATTTCATCTTTAATTTGTTTCTGTCACTTTACTATGTTCTGGGATGGTTTTTTTTTAACCTCTCTCTCTCTCTCGCTCTCTCTCGCTCTCACTGTCTCCCTCTCTCTCACACTCTCTGTCACACACACACAAATACACATGCCTGGTGCTGTCAGCTCTGAGATTCCTGATGATCAAGAGAAACAGGACATCTTTTAAACTTGAAGTACATTCATTATGTCAATGAATGGCCATGTGTTTGCGCCATTACAGACAAAATTACAGCAGTAATTTTTGGCTTCCCAAAAGCCAAAACTGTAGGGATCAATCAACATAAAATGTCATAACCAATAATTAAATAAATGCCAATAGAATGACCTTATAATTTTCAAACCCGTCAGATAAAGCTATAAGAGATATCCAAATGCCAATACATATGATATTAATACCTGTAAGTGTTTTGTGGTATTAAGAACATGAAAAAATAGAAAATTCTATTAAGTTCAAAGTTCTTTAAAGTTAGATGGAAAAGGCATTCATGGGTATTCCAATGAAGTTTTAAGGTTTAGTTGGAAAATGCATATACGTTCCTTAAGAGCTAAAATACTGCATTCAACATACAGACAAAGGACCAATGTAGGTGGGAGGGTAGAGTTCTGTGATTAGACAGGATAATTAGAAAATCTGTTCCAAGTAAATCCAGGGAATGCATTGTGTAGCTTCCTCCTTGAGGTCTGGGGGTCTCCAACATAAAAGCTCTACATAAGTTTTTATTAGTAGCTCAGAAAAAAAATACAATCTAAAAAGATCAGTCAATATCCTGGCAAAGATTTCTGGTCATAATAAATCATAGTCATGCAGGATGACATTATCTTCCTCAGCAGTAAAATTTAGAATTAAGTATTTGGTGTCGTATCTTCAGTTCCAGGTAGTCATTGCTTTCATAACGTCTACACATCTCCTTAGCCTCAGGAGGATTTCCAATTAAGCACAGAAATATTTTAAAAATTTGAAATCCTAGTAAAGATCATTTGGCATTGGAAAGGAACCAATCTGTGTTGGAAATCTACATACTTGTAATATTTAAGAGAACTTAGCTCATGAGAGAAAGTTTCATTTTGTTTTTCTGAGAGTCTCACTCTGTCGCCCAGATTGGAGAGCAGTGGTGGGATCTCAGCTCACTGCAACCTCCCCCTCCCAGTTCAAGCGATTCTCCTGCCTCAGCATCCTGAGTAGCTGGGACTACAGGTGTACCCCACCATGCCTGGCTAATTTTTGTATTTTTAGTAGAGACAAGGTTTCTCCATGTTGGCCAGGCTGGTCTTGAACTCCTGACCTTAGGTGATCCACCCGCCTTGGCCTTCCAAAGTGCTGGGATTACAGGCATGAGCACCATGCCCAGCAGAGAGTGAGTTTTAAAGGTAAAATATCAAATGTGCAGTTGAGTACTTGAAACAGATATTTGATTTTACGTTTCTTACTAATACAAACAGTATTGAAACATTCGGCACGTAGCAGGACGAGCCGCAGACGTTTTCTCAGATGCCGAGTTGTAGAAGGAACGGCTTCATTCAGCTGGGAGCATCGGCAAGCTACTGCCTTAAAATCCGAGCTCCCCGAGTGCACAATTTCCATCCCTTTTAAGGGCTCACAGCACTAAAGATTTCACGTGAAAGGGTCGTGATTGATTTGAGCCAGCAGGGGTACGTGACGGGCTGCGTGCACCGGCGGTCAGAGAGAAACACAACAGGGCAGGGAGTTTCACGATGCTCTTCTACACAACGTCTGGAATCTATGGATAACATCCGTTTCTAAGTCATGAGTTGATTTTTAACTACTGGGTTTAGGCTTGATTTCGGGCCTGGTGCCGGTCTGCCTGTCTTTGGTTTCACTTCCTTTTTTTTTCTTAAAACAGGTACAGAGTATAAAACAATATAAAACAATATGAGAGGGTCTCTCTCTTTCCTCATTCCCCCCTTTGAGACTCTCACTTTTTATTAGTGGGAATTCTCACTCTCACTTTTGCTACTTAGGTCTTTTTGTGCAATAGACTGATTGTGATTTACATAGTACACTTGTGCTTAAGTGTTTTGGTGACCTAAGATAGCGTCATTTAATCTACCATTTTAAGGTAGATCATTTTAATCATTTGAAGAAGTACAGGTAGCAAACAAGGGAGCAGTAAGCAGGTTCTTACTACTATTATAACCTTTATTATAAGAGTTTTAAATCTTCTTAGTCCTGGGAACTAATTTTTAAACATGGCCTCAGGCTGGGATCCGTGCTACACTTGTACGGGCACGTGTGTCTGTTCTGTCATATTTTGAACTATGTCTTTAACTACTTGCCTTTGATTATCTATGTGTAGACAGTAATTAGTGAGGTTAAATTTCTTATAGACCTCTTTCTCAGCTGCTAGAGAGTGGTCAAGAGCCAATCTATTTTGATAGATAGCATTTTTTATCTGAGTTTTTTGCCGGGCCAGAATAGTCAAGGCTTGACCAGTTTTATTATGATTTTTAAAACAGTTTGCAACCATGTGATTCGGTTGAGCATGTAAATGGGGGTCCAGTATCCCCATGAGCCATCTTGTGTCTAAGTGGCAGGCCTAGAGTATTGTATAATTTTTTAGGAGGTCATTTATCATCTTTCCAATTACCTATGGCTGTGCTTCGTTTTCTGTGGGAAGCACTGACAGGGAAGCCCAGGAGTTCGCCTGTTTTTATGGGCAGTAGGAAGAAGGATGGTTTAAGAGTGCCAATAACACAACTACCTGTCCACTGGTCAGGCAGCTTAGCGTAGGCTCTGTGTCTACAAATCCAGTATAACCCGGTGGGGGCCGTCCAGTCCCGGTGGAATTGTGGGTGGGCCCAGACAGTCTGCGACCTTGGAAATTTACTGAATGGATCTCTGTCTGTGTAAGTGGAACTCCACCATGTAGCTGGGTTTTTTTTTGTGTGTGTGTGTGTGTGTGTGTGTGGAACCATTATACAGTTTTTGCCCCAGACAACTAAGTCATCTTACAGAATGAGTGAATTCTTCCCTTTTTCTAGCTATGCAATATTGTCTAATAATTAAGACTTTTAGAATCGAGAGATGATCAGGGTGATTTTTTTTTGTGGCGGGGGGCAGGAATTCATCAGGAACTGGGTCTGTAGGCACTAATTCTTGGGCTTCTTATGGCCATTGATATCTTATTACAGTTTTTTCACAAACATAACATGAAGTGACATTTAGAGACTGGGCTACATGCTTGGCTAGTTGCAAAAACAAATTTGTGGTTTTTCCTGGAGTCTCTGGTACTGGCACATTTAGTTTACCATAGAATGTCTGAAATACTCGTTCCAGAGAGGGCTTACGAACCTTCTCTTTTACTAAGATATTTATTCTAGGAGCTAGTCCTTTTTTACTGATGCCTAGAGATACAGATTCTCCCTTTTTTACCTTGGGTTTAAGAGATTTGTAATTATTAATTTTAAGGGCTTACAGCTTCCACTCGTACAGGAGGGGCTGCCTTCTCCTTTTTGGAGTTAAACAGGAATTTTTTTCATCCTTTTTTTAAGTAGTCTAGATGACACAAGACCAGTAATTGCACACATTTGTACATAAGCTTAATTCATGGCAGATATACTTATTTCTTGCCGTGTAAACTGGTGTTTTGTTTTTTTTTTTAATTTAAAGAACTGCATCTTATTTTATGCCGATTGCTATTGACAGTGGCACAAGCATTAAGTTTCAGGGTTAGATGCTTGGAGACCCCTTTTTCTTCTGTCCTAGCTATTACTTTATTTGTGTCTCCTAGAAAAGGACCAGATCTTAATTTTATTTTAAAAACTGTGATCATGGGAGGCTTAAAATGGGTCATAACATACATCAGGTTGGTTATTTCCTGGGCTGCATACCTTGGATAGAAGAGCATTATACAAACAAGTTTCTTTTAGAGTCCTGGTATACTTTTAATAACCACAAAATAATAGGACTGTAGCAATCTTTTGTCCTACCTCAGTGACTTCATGTATATACTGGGAACAGCCCTCAGTCTGAGGAAGGTCAGCCGAAGTCCTTACTGTACAAGTCCAAATTGTAAGGAAAATGAGTCCCACAATGAGTTTCCTCATGCTTCGGCCGTGAGTGTGTCAGCTTCCAGGTGTGACTGGGGCAGGGCCTGTCGTCTTCTTCAGAGTCACTTCGCAGGGGTTGGTGAAGCTGCTCCCGTCCACGTACGGCTCCCAGTCTACTGATGTTTAAGGACGGTCTCGGAGGTTGGGCCCACTAGAATAAACTGAGTCCAGTGCTTTTACACAGTTAAGTTTAACTGGGCTCTCTGATACCAGGAGCAAGGTGGCGGGGTTTAGGGTGTTGCAAACTTCGGTGGTTATGCGAGGATTTTCACAGAGCAAGCTTTGGTATCTAGTTAGTCTAGCATTCGTTAGCTAATGGTGTCCTTTGGTATTTATTAAAGTCACCACTGCATGGGGAGGGGGGACTTTAGGTTTTACCTAAGAGTTAGCTTATCTGCTTCTTGTGCTAACAGAGCCGTTGCTGCCAGGGCCCTTGGACATGGGGGCCAGGCTTTGGAAACCCCGTCTAGTTGTTTTGAGAGATAGGCCACTGGCCTTGGCCAGGGCCCTACAGTCTGGGTTAAAACTCCAACTGCTATTTTTTCTCTTTCTGACACATAGAGTGTAAAGAGTTTTGTCAGGTCAGGTAGCCCCAGGGCTGGGGCCGACATGAGTTTTTCTTTTAACTCACGAAAAGCTCGTTGCTGTTGGTTGTAATAGATGTAGTTTATCTAATCTACATTTTTATTGACTGTCACCTACCAAAGTATTGACTTAAATCCTGTAGCTATTTGATTTCAATCTTTAAATTCATCTGGTATTCCTTGTGGGACTCCAATTGCATCTAAATAGATGTGAGAGTTGAAAGACCTATAAGGGGCTTCTTTCACTTTACGATGTCATTCTTTTTATTTCTTCCTCTGGTTGATGAAATGCCAGGGTGAAAGGGACAGCCAACTGAACTAAAGTACTAG
Organism: Theropithecus gelada; assembly: GCF_003255815.1. Lineage (NCBI taxonomy): Eukaryota > Metazoa > Chordata > Mammalia > Primates > Cercopithecidae > Theropithecus > Theropithecus gelada. The sequence continues at coordinate 361,124 of NC_037669.1, read as the reverse complement.
TGCCACTCCAGTTATTCGGCAGAGTGCCCAGTAAAGGTCCACCACAATACCACCACACATCCGCTGGGGGATGAACAAGGGCTGATTGATTGATAAGATCTTGAAAATTCTTAAGCTCACGGCATCCCTTCAGGTCTCCAAGGGATGGTAAGTCTCCTCCCTGTGTGACAGATACGAAGTGAACTTAGTGTTGGGAGACGGAAGCTGGATGGCCCTCAGGGGCTGACCCGCAGGGACTTCGGGATATAGCAGAGAGAGCTTGGCATGACTTATTACTTCAGACTGTAGAATCCTGGAAAAGAGCTACCATGCAGCCCACGCCTGGTCGACTGGAGGACCACCTTAGTGGAAGGGGGACAGTCAGGACCTCTGGCCTGCCATGTGCACAAGCATAACAATTGCTTTTGTTTAATGTGCAGATGGAATATTTGATCCATTTCAACCAGGCATTTGCATCTTGGTATGCTGTCTTAATTGCCAAAGTTTGTTTTAAGTCTTCACTTCTATAATCCTCTAGTAAAATGAATGTTTCCTTTAGCACCTATTTTTATTAGTTTTTAGACCAAAGAAAGCTAAACACCATTTTATATTTAATAGTGCTTCTTGTATGATTTTTATACCAGATAAGCTAAATTTTACCTTTAAATTAGTGTGTTATTAATGTTAAGCTTAATTTTAATAAAACCTTGTAGACATATTTATCCAATTTTTCATGTTTGACCATGAGGTAAGATTTTATAGACTTTTTCTAATTCCATAATTTTTGTTAAAGGGTAGGTTGATGTTTTAAGAAAAACCTGTTGCATTTTTACTTTAATGTCCAGTTCACAGAAAAAGTGGATGATACCTTTTTAAGTTTAGCTAACATGTTTACACACAGAATTTTCTTTACAATTAACGTTTTAAAACTTGCTTAAACTTTTAAAACAATAATTTTTCTAACCTTTTAATGTAGGTAAAAATCCACATTCTTATGCCTCCTCATAATCTTTTTACCAGAGGTATATTTTAATTTTCTTGTACACCTTGCACATAAACTGTTTTTTTCAATAGTACTCAGGGGACCTTATTACTTTTTAAATTATACAACATTTTTTACATAACTTTTTTTTACAACTTTTTTTTCTTTTATGACTTTCACAGACAATTTTTTGACATGTCCTAACTTTCTGACTTATTACAAACATTTTTTTCTTTAAACAACCAGTTAGTTTATTTCAGGACAAGAATTTACCATATAACATTCTTTTTATATAAAGTCTGCCTCCCCACCTTTTCTCTCTTTCTTGAAATTTTTTTAACATAGTTCCTAGTGGGGTGGGCTTATTTGTGCCTGACCCATGCTTCTTCGAGACAAAACACCACGCTCACACCACACACACACCACAAAACAAAAAAAAAAATGGTGAAAAGGGCACACACACACACTTCTGCAGTTTACACCAAACCAAAATCAAAACCAAAATCAGAGTATCCAGAAATCTAAACCAGGTCAAAACCAAAACCAAAGTATCAAGCAATCCAAGTCAAGTCCAGAACAAAAAGCAAAGTGCTGGTACAGGCACACCGTGGGTGATCAGGCCACACTTCCACTCTAATGGAGTCCGGCAAGTTCCAAAGACTAGTTTTATCAACTTTCAGATGTGCGGACTCCACGTGCCAGTTCCTTCGGGGTGTTCAGCCGCGGTTAATCCTCCGGGGGCCTGCTAGGCGCTGCTCTGGTGAGGCTTCCACCGGGACAACCGCCTACCCTGGGGGCGCTCTTCGGATCGCCTTGCTCAGGCTGGCGGGAGTCCCCCACAGGGATGCTCCACAGGGCAGGCCTAAGCCGCCTAAGGGGCGGCCTCGGCGTCCCTCAGTCACCTCACTTCCCGGTCAGGGAACCAAGAAATGTAGCAGGACAAGCCGCAGACAAAACCTCTCAGATGCCAAGTTGTAGAAGGAAGGGCTTTATTCAGCTGGGAACAAAACCTCTCAGATGCCAAGTTGTAGAAGGAAGGGTTTTATTCAGCTGGGAGCATGGCAAGCTACTGCCTTAAAATCCGAGCTCCCCGAGTGCACAGTTTCCGTCCCTTTTAAGGGCTCACAGCACTAAAGATTTCACGTGAAAGGGTCGTGATTGATTTGAGTGAGCAGGGGTACGCGACAGGGGCTGCGTGCACCGGCGGTCAGAGAGAAACACAACAGGGCAGGGAGTTTCACGATGCTCTTCTACACAATGTCTGGAATCTATGAATAACATCCGTTTCTAAGTTATGAGTTGATTTTTAACTACTGGGTTTAGACCAGGCAGGCCCAGGCCTGATTTTGGGCACGGGGCTGCCTGTCTTTGGTTTCACTTCCTTGTTTTTTCTTAAAACAGGTACTGAGTATAAAACAATATATAAAACAGTATGAGAGGGTCTCTCTCTTTCCTCGGGCAAAGCTTTTGGATTTACCATACTGATTGTTCCTCCAAAAATAAAATTATCTGGGAAATTTTGTTTGTATATGCAGATACTACAGAACTTAGGTGAAATAAAATATATTACATTTTAATTCCTAGTGAATTAGAATGATAGTTTCATAATTTCAAACTTAAAATATGTAATTATTTGCTTGATTTAGACGTATTTTAAATTGATATTTTAGTATTTATATATTATTTTGGAAGAAGTAGATGCATTTTAGGGTCACTATTTTTGTTAATTAGATTTATAAAAGTTATTTAAATAACACAGAAAAAATTTACTGTCCTAAATTGGAAGCACTCAAAATATACGTTGTAAAAGTTTTTAAATAAATTTAAATACTTGAAAATGTTTTATATTTGTAAACAAGACTAAAAAAAGTCATAAGCCCTTAAAATAATTGCTAAAATTTCTCATTTTAAAAATAAAATAAGCTCAGTAGTGAAAGAGAGCTAGAGAAGAACTAGGTTTATAAATCTATAAATTGAATAACAAATGTTAAAAATGAGCTTCAGAAGTTTCCTCTGCACAAAAAAGAAGACAAAAAGTCATTAAAAACCTACATTCATTTTTAATTACTAGTCAGATATTATTTAGCAGAGCAATAACATGTCCCCTTTCATGTAATGTACAGAATTCAAAGGAACCACAGGATGTCATGTCATTCATTCTGCGAGGTAGAATGCAATCAGTTCTGCAGATAATACTGATTAATTTGAGCCATCCATCCACCTACATCCCTGATGCAAATAAACTTTACAAAGCCTTTCATTACATTATATACAAATATTTCTTCTCTTCATCAGTCATATTCCAATTATAGAGGCTCAATAGGGTAAGTTTAGACTGACAAATATATATGCTTATTATTATAGATTCACTGTATAATATAATTATAATGAATTACAATATAATTGTAATTCTATAATGAACTCCTTCTTACTTATTAGTCAAATAATATTCTTTCCTTTTACCCTGTAGACAAAGGATGAGATTCATTAGGAAGTATTCCCCAACAGAGAAAATGTTTATGTAAGCTTATTCATGTGTTCTTTTGAAATGCAAGGTAATTTAAATTTTCTTTAAATGGTTTTTCCTTCGGAGAGTAGAAAAAAAAAGGAAACAGATGTTTTCATCACAAATGCCATTTACCAACCAACCCAAAATGCATGGCCATTTATATTAAGCAAGAAAACAAGGAGAATATGTGATTGCCTACATTTGTGCTGATATAAATTTATTGTCATTACTCTCAACTGAACTCCTGATGCCGCCTAAACAAAGAGACCATGTTTATTTTCTGAGTTCAACCCATCACCCTTCAAAATGACTACGTTAATCTTTTACCACAAACACAACTCTGTATTTCCCCCTTCGATCCTTACTCTTTGACTCTTTCTTCCCTGAAACACATAAAAGCCAAGACAGGAAACTGTGCTGTATCCTTCTCTAGTAAACCTAATGCCAATTTTTACTATGACCACTTCCCCCACCTGTGGAGGAACATTTCAAAGTCATTTATGCAATTTCTTCTACCTCAAACATTTCACATGTGCTACCACTTTCCTGATTTTGTGTTTCCCTCTAAACTCTTCAGTAATATTGTCAACATTCCGGATCCTAAGTCTCCATCTCTTTTCCTCTACACAGTCCAATTCCATTGCTACTTGCATGACTTGACCAATTCAGCTGCATTCATTACTGAAACAAAAGAGCTACGCACTAGTTTGTTCCTATTCCACACATCATTTATTGACTATGTAAGATTACTAGACACAATCTAGCACACTCTTTCTGTAAACACACACACACACACACACACACACACAGTTTTCCATGTGCTACCAGTTGGGTTCCCAGGGAAGGGGAATGCCAGATGGATACTAACAAGAAGGATGTCTTTTATGGAATTCTCTTGGGATCAACACCTAGGAAAGAAGAGAGAAGCATGGTAGGACAAGGAGAGAAGTAGGCTGGATGCAGCTTCAGACCACTGGGACGCTGGTGTTAAAATAACACTTCAGAGTTGTATAAAGGCCAAGTTCTAGTTGGAATGGGTAGACTGTGCCTTCCTTTCCCTATATTGATCAGTGATTGGTTGCAGGCAGTTGAGGCCACCCTTAAAGAGAGCTGTAATCACAGCACCCATCGTACAATGTAACCTCATTCTGACGATGCTCCTTACACCTCTACAATTCTGGCTTCTAGACTGTTCATTACCAGATCCTACTTTTCTACTTAATTTTAAAGTGTTGAAGTTCCTCATAATTTCTTTTCCCCACTCTTCTTGCAATATACACGTAATGCCATCTCACCTACTCCCATTCTTTCCGTTCATAATGATAGGCTGAAGTAACTCAAATTTACATCTGCACCAGGTATGTATTCTAGCTCTAGACATACATTTGCAAAACCTACTTGTAGAATTCTACTCATGATCTTCCCCCACTTCCTGCTCTTTCCCAAACACACTTTCTTTTTTCTTGCTCCACAAACAGAAACTAGAATGATTTCTTTAAAAATACAAATGAGGTCAAGTTACCCTTTTGCTGAAACTTTTCAGTATCTTCCCAGTACCCTTCAGATACGGTAAGAAGATTCTTAAAATGACTCTTTCAAAGCTCTGCACATTCACATTCTCATCTGCATTTCTTCCTTAAGTTCATCTCTAGGTTAATTTTACTTATTCAACCTCCTTGACCCCGTCATTCGGCTAATCTTTATTTTTAAATATCAGCTTAAAAGGCATTTCTTTAAAAACTGCCTTTTTATGAAAAAGGCATTTCATTCATTGGTAGTTCAAGGGTAGTTCAAGGATTTTGTTCTATAATATCACTCTATCTCTGTGTTTATTCAAATGACAAATGTATTTACTTTATTCTTTTTTCTCCTGCAAGTTTCAAGAGGGCAGGGGAACAGATTGTCCTTTTTGTTTTGTTTTGTTTTTAGTCTATCCCCAGTGCCTAGAATCAGGCTTGATACACAGAAAACATTTTATGTATGTATATGCTGAGTAAAGCAGTAAGATTGAAGAATGCATATATAGTGATTGGAAAATATACTGCGAATCCTAGCACTTTGGGAGGCTGAGGTGGGCAGATCACGAGTTCAGGAGTTTGAGACCAACCTGGCCAACATGGTGAAACACCGTCTCTAGTAAAAAAACAAAAATTAGCCGGGCGTGGTGGTGGGTACCTGTAATCCCGGCCACTTGGGAGGCTGAGGCAGCAGAACCGCTTGAAGCCAAGCGGCAGAGGTTGCGGTGAGCTGAGATCACACCACTGCACTCCAGCCTGGGTGACAGAGTGAGACTTTGTCTTACAAAAAAAAAAGAAAAAAAAGAAAATGTACATGCATTTTTAATGTAGCATGTGTTTCTACCACTGAACACAGTGGGGGCAACACGGGAATATACATCAGGATGATGCAGAGGAGTAAATAATTCTGAATTATTTAATAGTCCGGATTTACGGCTAGGATTACTTTCAAAGGCCTATTGATATACAATGGAGATGAATGAGCACATATTACCTGAGGGCAGAAGAAAATCTCAATGAAAAACAGGGAGTAGAAATCAGAAGACTAAAAGAGGATGGCAAGATAATTGCTTTTCCAAAGTAATATAAATGAACACACCGAAAAACAAGCATGGGTAAGTTCACTATGGTAAAATGTCCAAATATATACTGGGAAGCAAATGGAAAGGTTTATCTTGACTTTCTAGGTGAATAGAGATCCACAGGGATAAAGAATATTTTATAGATGAGAAAACACATATGAAAAAGGGGAGAAACTTGCCCCAAATCATTTGGTTAAAAAGTAGCATATTTAAAATGTGAACCAGCCGGACGCGGTGGCTCACGCCTGTAATCTCAGCACTTTGGGAGGCCAAGGCAGGCAGATCACCTGAGGTCAGGAGTTCGAGACCAGCCTGGCCAACATGGCGAAACCCCGTCCCTACTAAAAATACAAAAGTTAACTGGGCATGGTGGCAGGGCCTGTAATCCCAGGTACTTGGGAGACTGGGGCAGGAGAATCACTTGAACCTGGGAGGCGGAGTTTGCAGTGAGCCGAGATCGCATCATTGCACTCCAACATGGGCGACAGAGTGAGACCCTGTCTCAAAAAAAAAAAAAAAAAAAAAAAAAGTGTACCAATTTCTTTCTGACCTCCAAATGCACAATATTCCATGACACCAACCCTACACCAAAGAAATGTGTAGTAGTTTATAAAAATGGTTATTAACTGATTTTTTTTTCAGCACCAGAATCAACTATCCTGACTCTAGCTTTAGAAATGTAAGCTAAAAAAAGAGGAAAATAACTTTGAAGAAAGTAATTCTTTGAAAACCGTTAGGACAATACAATGATTTGAGGGTTTTGTGTTTTTCCGTGAAAAGGTGGAGCTAAGTCTGTTTTAGAGGGTGAAGGAGACACAGGAGTTAAAAATGTGCCAACACTGTGACCTTTGGAAATAACTTGTAAGATCAAATGAAAATCGCAATCAAGACGGTCACTTTTTGATGCGATTGTTTTCAATACATAATGAGTGCAGGCCCCCAGATGTGTACGGGAATTATGTGGCCTATCAGGTACATTTCTGCAAAACATACTCAGTGCAATATGGCTTGTGGATTCAACATTCCTTTATTTAATTGCACTCAACTAATGTATGCCTTGGAAAGCAAGCACATCAAACATTACGTCTTAACAGACTTCTGAAAGAAAAATTGGAGTTGCTGGTGGCTCTTAAACAGTCTGCTGGTTAGTTTATGGCATAGAGGAGAAAATCTAGCCTGGCACATCTTCAGAGTGATCACGCTCGCCCTCTAATCATGCTTCCAGTCTCAATTAGAAAAAAACAAAAACAGAATCATATACGAGTAACCTGTTCTGAATCATACTGGGACAATCCATGCCGAGATAATACTTATGCATCTGTCTTAGACCATGTCTAGAATACTTGTTACTAGGAAGACTCAATATCAAAAGGGATTTTGGCATATATGCATTAATTTAGCAAGCCTCATTTCTTAAATACCAAACATGTGCCAGACATTGTCCTAGGAAGAGAGGATTTAGAAAAAAAAAAAAAAAGATATATTTACATGTAGTCCAGCCATAGAAAAAGATAAATAAGTAATTAAATGCAGAATTATACTATAGCTTCAAAGATAAAACATATGGAGGTCTAGAAATTAGCACACATGGGATAAAAAGTCATTTCTGCAAAACGGGAGGCAGTTATAAAGAAGATTCATATAAGATTCAATACTGAACTAAGGTTAAGGAGAGAAGCACTGTTCTTGGACCAAGTTTTCTGGGAGGTGGGAGGGTACAAGAAGTCAGGGACCAAAGAAAGATGCAACAGAGAGCGCTGAACTAGCAGGTCTGACGAGAGCACGGAACTAGCAGAGTCTGGCAGGTCTGACCCAGACTGTAATTTGAGAAAATTACAGGCAGTTTGATTGGCTGGGGCACAGGCCGTGAGATGGGGCATGATGAATTTTAGCTGGAACCAGCCAAGGGTCATAAGTGTCACACTAAGGAATTTTCACTTTTTTCTACCAGCCACTGGAAGAAATTGAAGAACTTAAAGTAAGATCATGGCACATCACAAAAAACATTGATTCAAGGTGATGGCACAAAAAGAAGCTACTGTAGCAGAAGCATTAGGAAGTAGAATTGTATAATTTAACTGCAAAATAAATACTTTTCTTACTCCCACAAAAACATTCCAGCACACAGAACTGATGCAGGTTATTAATTATTTAACATTGTTCCCGACAGAAACAACATACTTTCGACTTTGTTCTTTCAGTTCTGAGTGAGCTTATCTGCAAGGATACATAACCTGGTCTCCACATCTTATCACAGAAAATTCGTACAGGTGACTTGCCTATTTCAAACGGGGCGAAAAATATAATAGAAATAGATGCATTTAGTCCTTCTGAATTAACCAGCTAAGCTACTTGAGGAGAAGGAGATTATATCAAAATTTTAAACTTTTAAAACTAATTTAACATTATAACCACAAACGAGCAGATACATACATTTTTTCCTTCAGGAAATAATTTAGAGAAAAACTTAAAATCCATGCTCCTGCCTTATTCAAAGCAAAATGATATTGGGTACAGCTGTTCATTTCAAAGGCCGCTGCCAATCACCCATAACAGCAGTGTGCTAGAGTGACAAAAACTGCCCACCAATGATCACGCCTATGCCCCTTTTGTATAGTGTTTGCCACCCCCCTGTCAAGAGGTGAAGGCTGTTTCTTTAACTCCTGAATCTGGGTTGCCCATGTAGCTTGCTTTGATCAATGAAATGTCACAGAAGTTATGTTCTAGGACTTCTGAGCTCAGGTATTCAGTTTCTACTTCCCCTTTCAGAACTCAGCTCTACATAGAGAATTCCAGGATCTCCTATTAAAGAGGGTAACCACACAGAGAGACGGGAGGCTGACAGGCCACAGGTAGAAACACAATCTACATGGAAGAGACCCATGGCATTCCAGGCAACAGCAAGCACCCGTGCCCCATGTGGGAATGAGGCCAGTGTAGCTCCAGCTGAGCTGTCCCAGCCAAAACCATGTCAATCGTGGCCGAGTTACCTCTTCCTCATCCTGCCCATATTGCTGTCTCATGGCATCATACCCAATAAAATGGCTGTGATTTGAAGTTATTAAGCTTTGGGGTGGTTTATTACATAGCAACATATAAATAATAATGAGTAGTAAAATGTTTATTGCTAACTTTTCAGTGTAAAATTCCAGTGGCAGACCATGATGCCTTGTAGAAAATATCTGGCTCAATTTGTACAAAACTGGCACAGTGTGTGGGACTCAGAGGAAACGCCGTAGTAGCAGGCCCTATGTGCACAGCAGGACACACAGGAAGCCAGTGTCCAAAGTGAAGGTGACCTTATGGCTTTCAATATTCACACTAAGAAGCAAAAGCAATAGCACAGCATACCCTGGTCAGTGGTGTGTGTGTGTGTGTGTGTGTGTGTGTGTGTGTGTGTGTGTCACAGCTGCATTAGACCAGACCATGTGGTAATATTGTCTAAAGAAAGATGTAGGAAATACATAGAAAGCTCTAAACTTGGTTTTCTTTAGAAGTTATGTCCAACCATGATAAAAGTGCCATTCTTTCCCCTTGAGAAAACAAAGAAAAAACAACAATAACATTTATCCGTTTTTTTTTTTTTCAGCTGTTATATCCATTTTATGATGTTTTAGAAGTACTATTTATTCTTACTTTTAAAGCCAGTCAGAATGTGTTTGGGTTTCTCTTACTTCCATCTTTTTAAAGCTTCAACATAAAAGTTTTATAGTATGTCACACATTGCTATATTAAAAGAAAACACTATCTTCCCTAAACAAACAGTATCATATAACATACAATTGAAACTAACTTCAATGTGTGTGATATGAATATTGCTTTTTTAAAACATTATGGTCTGTTTGGACCACTCAGTATGTAATTTTTAAACTAGCATGCAATAGTCTTTAAACAGTTTTTACATTAGAAATGTAAGAAGTGCTACTCCTCAGCAAATGTAAAATAACAGAAATCACAACAAACTGTCTCTCAGACCACAGTGCAATCAAATCAGAATTCAGAATTAAGAAACTCACTCAAAACCACACCACTACACGGAAACTGAACAACCTGCTCCTGAATGACTACAGGGAAAATAATAAAATGAAGGCAGAAATCAAGATGTTCTTTGAAACCAATAAGAACAAAGATACAACATACCAGAATCTCTGGGACACATTTAAAGCAGGGTGTAGAGGGAAATTCATAGCACTAAATGCCCACAAGAGAAAGCAGGAAAGATCTAAAATTGACACCCTAACATCACAATTAAAAGAAATAGATAAGCAAGAGCAAATAACATTCAAAAGCTAGCAGACGGCAAGAAATAACTAAGATCAGAACAGAACTGAAGGAGATAGAGACACAAAAAACCCTTCAAAAAATCAATGAATCCAGGAGCTGTTTTTTTTTTTCAAAAGAACAACAAAACAGACCACTAGCAAGACAAATAAAGAAGAAAAGAGAGAAGAATCAAATAGACGCAATAAAAAAATGATAAAGGGGATATCACCACCGATCCCACAGAAACACAAACTACCATCAGAGAATACTATAAACACCTCTACACAAATAATCTAGAAAATCTAGAAGAAATGAATAAATTCCTGGACACATACACCCTCCCAAGACTAAACAAGGAAGATGTTGAATCCCTGAATAGACCAATAACAGGCTCTGAAATTGAGGCAATAATTAATAGCCTACCAACTAAAAAAAGTCCAGGACCAGATGGATTCACAGCTGAATTCTACCAGAGGTACAAGGAGGAGCTTGTACTATTCCTTCTGAAACTATTCCAATCAATAGAAAAAGTGGGAATCCTCCCTAACTCATTTTATGAGGCCAACATCATCCTGATACCAAAGCCTGGCAGAGACACAACAAAAAAAGAGAATTTTAGACCAATATCCCTGATGAACATCGATGTGAAAATCCTCAATAAAATACTGGCAAACAGAATCCAACAGCACATCAAAAAGCTTATCCATCATGATCAGGGCAGCTTCATCCCTGGGATGCAAGGCTGGTTCAACATATGCAAATCAATAAATATAATCCATCACGTAAACAGAACCATAGACAAAAACCACATGATTATCTCAATAGATACAGAAAAGACCTTTGACTAAATTCAACAGCCCTTCATGCTAAAAACTCTCAATAAACTAGGTATTGATGGAACGTATTTCAAAATAATAAGAGCTATTTATGACAGACCCACAGCCAATATCATACTGAATGGGCAAAAACTGGAAAAATTCCCTTTGAAAACTGGCACAAGACAGGGATGCCCTCTCTCACCACTCCTATTCGACATAGTGTTGGAAGTTCTGGCTAGGGCAATCAGGCAAGAGAAGGAAATAAAGGGTATTCAGTTAGGAAAAGAAGAAGTCAAATTGTCTCTGTTTGCAGATGACATGATTGTATATTTAGAAAAGCCCATCATCTCAGCCCAAAATCTCCTTAAACTGATAAGTAACTTCAGCAAAGTCTCAGGATACAAAATCAATGTGCAAAAATCACAAGCATTCCTACACATCAATAACAGACAAACAGAGAGCCAAATAATGAGTGAAATCCCATTCACAATAGCTTCAAAGAGAATAAAATACCTAGGAATCCAACTCACAAGGGATATGAAGGACCTCTTCAAGGAGAGCTACAAACCACTGCTCAACGAAATAAAAGAGGACAAAAATAAATGGAAGAACATACCATGCTCATGGATAGGAAGAATCAATATCGTGAAAATGGCCAAACTGCCCAAGGTAATTTATAGATTCAATGCCAACCCCATCAAGCTACCAATGACTTTCTTCACAGAATTGGAAAAAACTACTTTAAAGTTCATATGGAGCCGAAAAAGAGCCCACATTGCCAAGACAATCCTAAGCAAAAACAACAAAGCTGGAGGCATCACGCTACCTGACTTCAAACTATACTACAAGGCTACAGTAACCAAAACAGCATAGTACTGGTACCAAAACAGATATATAGACCAATGGAACAGAACAGAGGCCTCAGAAGTAATACCACATATCCACAACCATCTGATCTTTGAAAAACCTGACAAATACAAGAAATGGGGAAAGAATTTCCTATTTAATAAATGGTGCTGAGAAAACTGACTAGCCATAATTAGAAAGCTGAAACTGGATCCCTTCCTTATACGTTATAGAAAAATTAATTCAAGATGGATTGAAGACTTAAATGTTAGACCTAAAACCATAAAAACCATAGAAGAAAACCTAGGCAATACCATTCAGGACATAGGCATGGGCAAGGATTTCATGACTAAAACACCAAAAGCAATGGCAACAAAAGCCAAAATAGATAAATGGGATCTAATTAAACTAAAGAGCTTCTGCACGGCAAAAAGAAACTACCATCAGAGTGAACAGGCAACGTACAGAATGGGAGAACATTTTTGCAATCTATCCATCTGACAAAGGGCTAATATGCAGAATCTACAAAGAACTCAAACAAATTTACAAGAAAAAATCAAACAACCCCATCAAAAAGTAGGCAAAGTATATGAACAGACACTTTTCAAAAGAAGACATTTATTCAGCCAACACACACATGAAAAAATGCTCATCATCACTGGTCATCAGAGAAATGCAAATCAAAACCACAATGAGATGCCATCTCATGCCAGTTAGAATGGCGATCATTAAAAAGTCAGGAAACAACAGGTGCTGGAGAGGATGTGGAGAAATAGGAATGCTTTTACACTGTTGGTGCGAGTGTAAACTAGTTCAACCATTGTGGAAGACAGTGTGGTGATTCCTCAAGGATCTAGAATTAGAAATACCATTTGACCCAGCCATCTCATTACCGGGTATATACCCAAAGGATTATAAATCATACTACTATAATGACACATGCACACATACGTTTATTGCGGCACTATTCACAATAGCAAAGACCTGGAACCAACCCAAGTGTCCACCAATGATAGACTTGATTAAGAAAATGTGGCACATATACACCATGGAATACTATGCAGTCATAAAAAAGGGTGAGTTCATGTCCTTTGTAGGGACATGGATGAAGCTAGAAACCATCATTCTCAGCAAACTATTGCAAGGACAGAAAACCAAACCCTGCATGTTCTCACTCATAGGTGGGAACTGAACAATGAGAACACTTGAACACTAGGCAGGGAGACATCACACACCAGGGCCTGTCATGGGGTGGAGGGAGGGGGAGGGATAGCATTAGGAGATATACCTAATGTAAATGACGAGTTAATGGGTGCAGCACACCAACATGGCACATGTATACATATGTAACAAATCTGCACGCTGTGCACATGTACTCTAGAACTTAAACTATAATTATAATTTTAAAAAAGAAATGTAAGAAGTGTTAAATAACAGATTTTCAAATATTTAGGAAACATTAATATAATGCCATGGTTTTTCTGAACACTTATTAAACACACTTAACAAAAGCAAATAGAAATGATAAAGTTTTGTTAATTTTTCATGTTAACTTCCATTTTCATTTTAATTAATTTCTGGGTTGAAACCATTAGAAATTTGTTTTTAATAAACAAAACTAAATATATTAGGTCCTGTTATAATTCTTTTCCTCCAAAGAATATCCCCTTCCCTCACTTTTAGCTAAACTGTCATAAGAATAATATGTTCTTTTTTTTTTCGGATGCTTCTTGTTCCAGAACTGTATACAGAAGTTGGATGACTAAACTGATATTTGCATAACAAAAAAAGTGGTCTTTAGACAATTTGGCAAATATACTCATAGCACCATTGCCAGGAACTAACCCCCAAAACAGGATCACCGCGGAGCTGGAACGCCAGTGATAGGGCTTTAATTCCGAGCGCACAACCAGCGTTAGAGAACACATTCAAATAACCCAGGCCTTTTTGGATGTAAAAATTTTTAATACTCGTGGCATTTTAAATGCAAATTTAAAATCTAGTCAGTAGCTTATGTTACTAAGAGACTTCACGGTTTTGACAGGTAATGATCTTTGGTAGAATGGTCTTCCCCCTCCTCCGCCTCTTCCTCCTCCTCCTTCTCCTCTTCCTCCTCTTCCTTCTTAGGCCTATTCCTGATTCTGAAATTCACACTACTGGAATTTTATACCACACCACAGTTAAACTTTTTTATTTTCTGAATTTTACTATATTGCATTTTCCTGAAGATTTCTTTAATGCATGCCCTAGTTCTTTGGAGATTTTCAAGGCCTGTTTAACAGCTTTCCTTATTCATTAGCAACTTCCTTTAGAATCTAACAAGTCTCTCAAGATCCTGGAGTTCTGTCAATTGTGGTAATTTTTTAATGTCTTTATCACATGGTTGGGAATATTTCTGTTACTGTTTACCTCACTTAGAAGCTTAATGATTTTTCTTGCATATATAACTACTAAAAAGGTTATATGACGCTTATTAGTGTCTTAATTTTTTGTCACTGTGAGTGACCTAGCCCCTCCACAGATAATTTGAGCCTATGATTTTTCATGGAAGAGGGCCTAGTTTAGCTTCGTGTATTATTATCCTCTCTTATACTTGCTTTATCAGTATACATTTGAATATGGTTTAATTCTATAGCATGCATTTTATTTATTTCATATGTTTTATTGTGCTTGTTTGGATTTCTTCTCATCTGAGAAATGATAGATTTTCTCATCTCAGTATATTTTTAATAAAATCATAGCTAAGAAAGAACACTTCATCCATCTGAAAGCTAGCTTCCTTTCTTTTATTTTGTCTTGAAAAATACTACACCCACACTTTTGCCAATAGCCTAAGACATTTAGCCACACGAATCTATCCTATTGGCTCCTTGACTTTGGCTGAGGGAGTTGCTTGATGTCCAGAAAAAGTATCTTACCCTCATCTGTCTAAAGTATTCCTAACACAGGATTGTCAGATTTAGCAAATAAAAATAGAGGATTTCTACTTATATTTCAATTTCATGTAAAAAACAAATAACTCTTTGGTATCAGAACATCTTAAATAATTAGTGGTTTACCTGAAGTTCAAATTTAAATGGGTGTCCTGTAAGTTACCAGGCAGTCCTGTCCTAATGGAATAATATTTAAATCTCTCTTTAGCTTTTCCTCCAAATGTTGCTTAAAAACTTCCAGAGAAAATTAGTTTTATCTCCAGAAGCAAGACACTGTTGTCAGAAAAGGATGGGTTTCATCTTACATTCTTTTCATGTACTTGATTATTTATGATAGTAGAACTGGGATCTCAGGAGTGGCCTTGTGTAGCAACTGACAGTGGCTCACCACTGGTTGCTCTTTAGGAAAGAGGGTTATAAACCCCCTTTTGCTCATTTCCCCACCCCCTTGAAATTAACTTACTAATTCCAATTAAAAGCATTGCATGCCTACTCTACAACAAGTATTGTGATGCCAAGGATCCCAAACAAGCAGCGAGATTCTGTCTGCCAGAAATGTAAAGCCTACGTAAAATGGGGGCAGGGGACTGGGAGACACAAGAATATGTTCTTTGTATTGATTTTAGTACCTGAACCTATGTGCTTTAATAGAGCTAGACTTACCTATAAATTGATGCTCCCATCACTGAAAACAGTTTATGCTGTTACAGAATATGGTGCGTAAGTGTATGGATTTCTTTACAGTCAACAAAAGGGTAAATGTGACATGAAGAGGAAAAAATATGCTAACTAAATGAAAATTGGGAGTCATAAAAATATTTTTATAGAACTATAGAAGTGATCTAAATCTTTTGGTGGGCTTTCTTTGCATCAGTACTACAAATGTTGGGTTGTCCCAGCTCAGTCCTCAGACATCTCTGTCATCAGTATCTTGTCAGAGATCCTGAAGAGCGGTTCTGGAGAGCCCTGGAGGGTCCTTGAGACCTCTCGAGGCAATCCAAAATGTCCTCCCCAAATGCTCTGGCGCTTCATTTCACTCAGATATCTGTATGAAGTCTCCCCTTAGAAAGATCTTTTCTGACAACCCATTAGAAAATTGCAGCCTCTGTTACTTCGTCACCTTCTCTACTTCACATTTGGTAGAGTTCTGTTGCAACCTGAAATAAAGTAAGTTAAACCAAAATTTAAATAGCACATTTGTTTATATTGGGTCTCCCACACAAGCTCAAAGAATGTAAGAACATGTACTTTTGTTTATTACTTTATCCCCAACACATTCAATAGTACATACCATATTGCATGTCTACAGAAATTATTTATAATTTTTTTGCACAATGAATGTATTTTATCTGATAGTTTTTCTTGGCAGTGAAAATATGCTTTTTCCTTTCTTATTGAAGGACATTTCTCTTACGTGAATTTCTTCACTCCAGTAATTCAAGAAGAAAAAGTGTATATAGAGAAAAAGCATTAATAGTATTTTATAACTTATTCCTAAAAAAGTTATTAAATTTTTATCATTAGTGCAGCAATGAAATTTCTTTTAAACTCTGAAAATGAAGACACATTCAGTGCCTATGTGTTCAATGCCTTGTGTAGACCAAAAGTAGATAAAAACAAGAATCAGTAGGAAAGTAATATTGTATACACCAATCTCTAACAGAGTCACAAAAAAACAAATTAATGTTT